>NW_017299926.1:1361669-1379466 GCF_001594075.2 Trachymyrmex cornetzi | reverse complement strand
TATATATATATATATATATTAAGAGAAATCACATTGGTTATAAAGCATCTCAATTGTATATTGCATTCGCATTATACCGGCATAAAAATTATTGTTATGCAAGTAGGAAATACAATGCAATGTGTCGCGATTGAATTTGTACCAGTCGTCTGCGTTTTACATTTTACATTTGAATGTATAATGCTGGCTTGGGATTAAAATTGTTTGCATGTAAAGTCAAGCGCATTACTCGTAAATTACAAATCGAATTCGCATGTGACGTTAATACGTATAATGCTTCTATTATTACGATTTCCATGCAAATCACTCTATTACCATGTCAATGATTAATAGCAGTCCCCGAGAAAGATAACTAAAAATTTAAAAATACCTATCGTCATGTCGTATGTATAGCATTTCATACGTGTTCAAAATATAAATTGCAGTTGGAACCGATGAGAGTCTGCGTAGTAGAAACATCGCAATAATGAAACAGCTGCCAGCATGTCAAAGTTGAAACAAACGTCATTTTGAATGCAGGTCTGACAATCGAGAAATAAAGCAGGAAATATCGGCAATATATCATTTTCGTTATCGACAACGCATCACATATTTTCTATGGAACAAAGTTTATGTGTCGGTTAATGAAAGATCACTTAAATCGTAATATTTCATATACATTTTTACAATTTTTTTATAGTAGGTCTACAATGAAAAATATAAAAATTATACTGTAAAATCATTTTGCTATTAGTTGTATATATATGCTGTAGATATACGCATCAATGATACAATCTTGTTCACATTTGTTATTGGAAGTTGAATGATTGAAGTTCGATGAAACTTAGAAAAATTGTCGACCGTAACGTGAAAGGACCAATATCTACGTTTTATGTTACGAAAGGAAAGCCGTGAAAAGCTTTCACGCCACAAAATGGGAACCTACTTTAGAATAGAAAATCTTACAAAAGTTAGTAAACTTCTATTTAACACGATTGACGTACTTGAACAATTGAAGTAAATAAACATTCAATTTTATAGAAACTTGAGTTTTGTTTAAGACAACCTAGAATCCATAAAATTTATGAAAATTCATAATGTTAACATCAAAGTTGCAACGTTTATTAAGTATAAGCTAAAAATTAAAAAAACTTTTTTTATTTCTTTGAATATAATAACATAATATTTTAAAATTACAGTTGACTAAAACTTAATTTAATAGAAAATATTTAAACACATAATTTACGTAAAACGTAATTGCTTATAATTGGCAATACAAATCTATATATTCTACACACGGTTAAAATTATTTTATGTAATAAATTGATCGAATCTAATTTGATATATTTCATATTTTTATCGACTATATCTTTTTCAAAATCGAAAGTTTTTTTTCTTTTAAATATTACTGAATCAAAAGCTTTTTTCTTTTAGATATTACCGATTAGTCGCTGAACTTATGTAAGACCAAAAGTTTCTCTCGTTACAGGACTTGAAAGCTCGCTCTTTAGAAGAGTGAAGTATTCTAGTGAAGTCCGAAAAATCAGATCGGAAAATTCTGAAACCGAAGAAAGACTCTTGAAAGTTGAACGTTCTATTTGAAATTCTTTAAAGTACGATATAAGGATTATATTTGAACATGAAGCGTGCTTGCTGCTCTATTCCTGGATATCAATCTGTATCATATTTCCATAAGAAAATATGTATCTCTTTTATGTGCTCTGAATACAACATTCAGGTGTCAGTTTCGAATGAAATCGATTTATACTTAATATAGCTTTCAGTATTTCTTTACAAAATATTTATTTTTTTTATTACATATTAAAAGAAAATAAAACATTCAAATAGACATACTTGTATATATAATATTCGAAACAAACATGTATATCTTTTTTTCTGTCTTTTTATTTTAGAAATTTTAGAAATTTTAGCAATTTTTTTTCTGCAATGATAATTTCCTTTGGAAAATTCTTGATAACTTAAGAAGTATATTTTAGGACGTATATCTTATGATAATTTAAACAAGATGCTATTTTTTTATCCGAAACTAACTAAGTATTGTGTTAATTGTGTTATTAATTTGTATGTTACTCTTTTATTCTATTTGCCAAATTTATGCAAATTTTAATCAGCCAACTTGTTAACAAGTTTTACCATTATTTTTTTTATCGTATTTCTCTTACAAAATATGACATAATGTTTAAATTTGTATTCACACCTCGTCCAGTATTATAAAATATTTAAAATAAATAGAGAGAGTAGTAATGTTGCGATTATATATATATTTTTAATTTAAAAGGTTTAAGTCAGATTATTTTTAATCCATGAAAATGATATATGTATGTCAAAGCTGCAAGTTCATGAAATTGGAATTTATCCGATTAGACTTTACAGATTTACGGTATCAATGTGCAGACTCGATTTGTGATAGACTCGATCTGTCAGATAGAGCATTTCACATACGTGTACGATGACAGGTAGCGATGACCGATCAAACTGTCCGACTAATCCTACGGGAAATTGACCATTATATACAGCCGGCTGTTCTTTGATTGATCCATATGCAATTCTCTCTAAAACAAAACCTTATTACATGGCTCACTGATCAAAGACATATTCTATAGACATACCAAACTGTAACTCCCGATTTAGATAATAGTACAAAAGAGGTAGAGCGAACCGAGGAATTAAAGGGAATTAACCTTAGGATGAGCCTGTATTTGCTCCGACGGCAAATTAGGGCAACTAAATTAAAGACCTTCTTAGCTAAAGCTTTAGTGAAAAATATAAAGGATTATTTCAACATGTCTTGTATTTATTCCCCTACCGTACATTAAGTATTTACACGTGTTTCGTTTCCCTCGAAGGGATAATGATTTTATTAAAATTTTAAGACAATAAAGCATGCTTACAGTAGAATATGTTTTTTGTTAAAAACAAAATATTGAATGCAATATATATTGAGAAAGATTATAACAGAATTTTTTTTAACTTTTTCGTGATTTCTATACTTGAATCATTGTTTATTTGATATTAACAAATTTGAAATTTGTATTTCAGGCGCATCAAATCGCGATGAGACGACGTTACGACAGCAGAAATGCGCGTGCATGCAATTGCGTTGCGTCGTCGCGACGCTAAAGAATTCACCGGCATTTTGAATGGAAGCGCAGTGTCAAGATAGCACGAAGGAGCGGTACACGATCGAATCAATCGTCGACAGATCACCATCTCGTGACAAAAACGGTCGTCGCTTCGAGCAACAAATTCCGCGCCATGAGGACTGCGTGGATCCTCTCTTTGGTGATGTCACCGTTGTTGGTGCTAGGTAGTCCAGCGGGTAACACTATTAGAGAAGGAGGCATCAAAATCGGAAACAGGGGAACAGTCAAGGGCGTAAACGTGGGTAGAGGCAATTCAGCAGTTCGTATCGGTGAAGGAACTAGACTATCGAACTCAACGAGACAGCGATCATTTCCGACTACCACAACCACCACGACTACTCCTACGCGTTTCACACCGCAATCTTCTGTGGGGAATAATTATAACATCACCGATCTCAAGGTAATGACTTTTTTCTGAAATGGATTTGGTAAAAAAAAAATCTCAAATCCATCATTTATTAAAGCCGAAATGTTTCTTCTAAAAGAGAACTTTTATATCCTTGATATAAGAAATTTAAAGTAAGTTTGTAATGTAAATTTATTATATTTCAATGTAAAAAGTGTATTTTCAAGGATAAACTGAAAAAGCCGTACGAATGTTTCATTGACAAAATGCGAAAATTTGTTTTGCATGTTAAGAAAATTTTATTAAAAAAGTATTATATCGAAAAATAATTATATTATTTAGTACTCAATAAATTCTATATTATTAGAAACATTTTTACTTTAATCGAAAGATATAATATATGTATGTAATTAAAATTATCCGTCAACTATTAAAAGAAAGTGTATTTAATTTTTAATATTACAGAAAAGGATTTACAGACTATACAATATATCTGTTATGACTTGCACAAATCTTTCTTTGTGCATTTTTGTAATTTTTACGGTAATCAATTTATCATACAATTCTTTTCGCTTTTTCTCCCATTAATAGATCATCAATTATATATTCTTTAGATAAAATATTTTACGATTTGGATATTTAATTAAGTCATATTTTTTGCACAAATTATACTCTTCTGGCTGTCAGCTTCATTTAAATGCAGTTGACGAAAAGTTTTTAACGTTTTGAGAATATTCGACGTGGAGATAATCACCTTTAATGAATGTTAATGAATTCATCAAGTTCATAACTCACATTATTCGGGGATAGTTACCTCAGTATTATTCGAACTCAATCGAGTTGAAATTTTCAGGAAACCACTCATTTTCATGGATTCATGAATTTTATCTCAATTTTTCAAATCCATGTCGATCCACAATGAGTCAATTTATGGATTTTCGTCTCCATTTAATACATTGATTGCAGCACAAGTACCATCTGTACTTCGGAATAGAGTGCAATTAAAGTCGATAAATATACGGTTAGTGATGCGATTCGTTACCAATAATCGATGGATTACGTTACTTTTCCGAGTTAAATCCGTTATTCAAACGATATTTGAGAGAATACTTATTAAAATATAATTTTTCTCGATTTAATGTCACGAAAGGTGATAATTTTATGAATGAAAATATTTCTACAGAAAATATTTTTAAATCTCTAAATGCTCTTGAAATAAAGAATTAAAAATTATAAATCTTTTTAGAATATTTACATTTATCGTAGATGTGTATAAATTATTAATGAAAGCAATACTAATATATTTTGTACGTCTAGGAAACAATACTAATATTTCTTAATATTTTAGTTAAATAAAATTATTTTATTTCCAAATAAACTGTATAATATTGATAATGGAAGATCAAGTATTTTATTTTTCTTTGTGCGCGCTTGCAGATAGAAAATTTTGTATTAAATCAAAATTTTCCATGATTGTATTATACATCATAAAATTATGGAAAAAATATTGCGCCAAAAACCAAAGTCTTGATCGTTGCAGAAAAATATGATGAAACGATTTCCTTATAGAGCTACCTTAAACTAACTGGTCTTTTGCTAAAAAGCATTATTGATAAACTGAAACGTAAGCCGCTGTCCAGTCTAAGCCTACACGTAGGTATTCATTCGCATCGATCGATTTATGCAACAGGTGCGCGCTAGTCCATTCTTGTGATAATAAAATGAACAAGATGCCCCCTTGCTGCACTTTTCTGATTGCTTTGAGCTCTTAATGTATTGTCGATCGTGATGCGGTACATTGGCGACAAGTAAAAATTGTAATGATCTGTCGTTAATATTTAACAAGTGTTATTAAGTTAAATATTTATATATCGACATAACAATTTACAAATCATATAAGACATTGGACAAAGGAAATATTGATCGCACAATTAAATAGTTTGATAATATAATGACAAAACTGAACGACCTATTAAAAGTCACAATGTATTTACTTTTTCTTATTTTTAGATATAAATACGTAATCTCTCTATATACACTACTCAACAAAAAATAGAGAACACTTTAGAACACGTTCAAAATTGCGCAATATTCAGAACATCATAACTCGGTGAAAAATTATCGCAAACAACAAATCAAAAAAGCATTTGAAAGCTTGAAATTTCTACTTTCGAAATTGGTGATTGATATTTTAATCTGACTAATTCTTTATGGAGATATACAGACACAAATGGATACCCGTCAAATATGAAAAATTTTTACAAACTTTACACAGATCTGTGGCGTGAAGTAAAATTTACATAAAAATGCGGTTTACGGCAGTCGAAAGAGTGAATCTTTACCTTCAATTTGCTTTTTTATTGAATGCTGTACGATTTTTCCTCACTGAGTTATTGAACGTTGAAGCAAAAGTGATCATTTTTGCTTCAACGTTCAATAACTCGGTAAAAAAAAATCGTACAGTACTCAATAAAAAACAAATTGGAGGTATAAAGATTCACTCTTTCGATTGCTGTAAATTGCATTTTTGTGTGATTTTTACTTCACACCAGAGACCTTTATACAATTTGTACAAAATTTTCAGATTTGCCAGGTATCCATTTGCGTCCGTATAGCTCCGTAAAACATCAGTCAGATTGAAATATCTATTACCGATTTCAAAAGTAAAGAGATCAACCTTTAAAATGCTTTTTAAAAAATCTCATTATGATCATTTTCGACAAAGTTATCTTGAAGTTAAAGACATCATTTAGAATTAGCGTTAAAAAGGGCAAAATAAATATTTATGTATCTTTGCAAAAAATGATTATGTGAAACGTTTGAAATAATCGTTTTAAAACTTAAAGCCATGACCTTTAAATGTTTCAAATCATGTTTCTATGTAAAAATTGTATCACAAATGATGCTAATTTGAAGTCGATCTTTTAAAATTAAAAAGTAAACTTCTACTTTGATGACATGCACAGAATAAAAAATGTTCTCAGTTCTGTGTGTGTGTGTGTGTCCTGAATAAGAGAACAATATACTATAATACTTTCTAAAATGATGTACCTTTGACACTCTATAAAATAAAAAGAATTTTCTTGAAAAATTGAATACAGATGTCTAAAACTAAAAAACACTTTCGTGTAAAACAATATCTCTTACATTATTATGTGATATTCTTTTGAGAGGGATTTTTGAAGTGCACTTACCATTTCTTGAAAAATAACGTTTACCGCCTACATTAACGTTAGCCAATAAAGATTTTTTATTCCGTGCACGTCATCAAAGTTGACGTTTATTTTTTAATTTTAAAAGATCGACTTCAAATTAGCATTTGTAATAAAATTTTTACATAGAAACATGATTTGAAGCATTCGAAAGTTATGGCTTTTAGCTTTAAAACAGTTATTCCAAATGTTTCGTAATCATTTTTCGCAGAGACATGTGTGTGTGTGTGTAAACCCTGAATTTGGCCTTTTTAATGATAATTCTAAATTCTAAATGATCCTTTAACTTCAAGATAGAAATAACTTCGTCAAAAATGGTCGTAATGGGATTCTTAAAAAAGGATTTTAAAGGTTGAACTTTTTACTTTTGAAAACGGTAATAGATATTTCAATCCGACTGATCTTTTACGATTAGGTCCGGGGTTGAAAAATGATTACTTTTACTTCAACGTTTAATAACTCGGCGAAGAAAAATCGCATAGAAATCAATAAAAAAGCTAATTGAAAAGGCAAAGATTAAATCTTTCGATTACCGTAAATCGCATTTTTATATAACTTTTATTTCATGCCATAGACCTTCATAAAATTTGTACAAAATTTTCAAATTTATCGGGTATCCATTTGTGTACGTATATCACCGTAAAGAATCAGTCACATTGAAATATCAATTACCGATTTCGAAAGTAGAGATTTCAAGTTTCAAATGCGCTTTTAATTTTTTTTTGTCTACGATAATTTTTCATCGAGTTACGGTGTTCTGAATATTATGCAATTTTGAACGTGTTCTAAAGTGTTCCCTATTTTTTGTTGAGAAATAACCGTTGAGGTCGACCGGAACCTACCCTCCCGACCGAAACGTTACCTCTACCCCTGACCGGAGTTACGTCCCGGGTAGGTTTCGGCCGATCCCAACGGTTCTGTCGGCGGGGGGGGTAAGTTCCGGCCGACCCCAATGGTTAGATCGGGGGAGTAGATTCTGGCCGACCCCAATGGTTAGGTCGGTGGGGTAGGTTCCGACCTCAACGATTAGGTCGGGGGATAGGTTCCAGCCGACTCTAACGGTTAGGTCGGGGAGGTAGGTTCCTACCAACCCCAATGGTTAGGTCGGAGGGGGTGGTGTCCGGCCGACCTCATCGGTCAGGTAGGGGTTAGGTCCGCGGTATGGATGTGACCGTATATTCTCTATTTAAGTGCCTTAATTAATTAATTCCGCTGATGAAATAATTATAATATATTATAGGACCGTATATGTGATAATACAAACTATAGAAATCAAAGCCTTAAACGGTTTATCAGGATCTTAGTGCTTGTAAGATTCTTATGTGAATTTATATACTACGTATGGTTTGTAGTCCTCAGAAACGCGCGCCGAAATGGGGTGATCCCGATTGACCACGTCTCGATTGGACACTACCAATCACAGCGACCGGTGCTTAGGAGCTTTGTAGTCTCAAGCGCTGTGAGTGGCTCGTGTCCAATTGAGCCGTGTCCAACTGGGTGCCACCCCGCCGAAATGATTTTTCGGTCTTGAAACGCTATTAAACTACCGCAGTAGTATCACGAGTTAAATTGACTGGCAATTTAACAAATTTTTTATGCTTATTCGCATCTTCGAAACGGTCTTAATAATGATGAATAAAATATTAAAATCTGTAAATAATTAATTCTTATTGCGAAAAATATTACCTCGACCGGGAGTCGAACCCGGACTCTTGCATAGCGCGCGAGCGTCCTAAGCCTTTTAGAGTACCGAAATAATTATATTATTATGTCTCTGGCAATTACTACTTAATGGTCGCGACTCAGTGTCTCCTACAATTGAGAAAGTTGAATTAATTCCAGAATCCTGGGATTCAGCCTCTCTCGCGGCTCTGGATTGCCTTCAGCTAGGCTGTTTCTTCCTTCCAAGCTAAATTTTGTTTTAGCTAAAGGATTTGTTTTAAGTTTTAGAAAAATACGACCGAAAGAGAAATTTGGTTTTCTTAATTTTAAGAATCAGTATGACATATATAGATATTGAGACCCAGTCAGAAATGATAATGGAATCGACATCGAATCGATGTCGATTCGACGTCGTTCGACGACGAAAGCATCGAATCGGCGTCGATTCGATGTCGATTCCATTATCATTTCTAACTGGGAAGCTTGCAAGTCACGGAAGCGAATACGGAAACGGTTACGCTAAAATGCAGGATCTGAATGTAAAATCATTTCAGGACGATAGATCCAGTAAAGATAAGTAATTTTATGTTAAAATTGGCAAGTTTTGTGTGATAATTAGCGCAAAGTATACAACATAACTAAAGTGACAGATGGCAGAAGGTGCTGCACCTCGGCGTACTCGGCGTTTATAAGCGAATGCCGGCGAGGCGTATCTTATCAAAACAATTATTTTATGTATTTTGACGACAAGAAGAAAATTGAAATATATTAAACGATAATTAAGCATTTAATGAGTGCATGAGAATGTGAAAGTAGTTCCAATGAACTGCGCATGTCAAGACGAGAGAAGAGCCATGACATCATCGGGGAGTCTACCGCCATTAGAGACGAACGCGTAAAAAACGGTCAGGCCCCGAGATTAATTAATACCGCTTAATTATCGTAGTGGGAGTGTCCGCGAGTAAGCGCGACAACTCGGGGACGCAAATATTCCGAGTTTAAGAACTCGTAGATACGACCGAGGCGAACGAAGCGCACCGCAGCGAGATAACCGCCTGCATAGATTCACGTTCGTGTAAGGCAGTTACGCGTTTGTGTTGGTAAGTGGGCCACGAGTCAATCATTCGTATCTGGTTTATTTAACGCAACGACGGAACGTCGGAATCGCGAAAAGTGCGTATTTCGGGAAAAAATTCGACCGTATATTGACGACGTAGATTGCGTAATTCGGGATAGCTATACAGGCATCCGATCATCTTTAAGAAGACGGCCATTGATCGTAAATCTGATCTGATAATTGCTAAAGCAATTGTAATTTTTGTGTGTATGTGAGAGAGTGTGAATCAACAGTTTTTGTTATTGATGTAAATTATTTTATCGAATATATGTGTTAAATACTTACACACACGTGTTAGTGTTTGTGTACACCTTTCCACTTTGGAAATAGCAAATTTATCATATATTTATATTTAAATTTATGTCGACTTCGTGCTATTATTTTGTCTGATTCTACATTTGTACAAAATATTTTTTAACACTTAATTTTTATTAGAACCATTCAAAGCAAGCACAAATGTTTCGATATCATTTTCAAGTTACAGTTAGTAATAGTTAATGTAGATAACTGAGTGAATGAATGAGTGCGTAAGAATTACGGGGAGAGCGAGAGATGGAGAGAGGGGGGAGGGGAGACAGTGAGAAAAAGAATTCGAATGTATTACTATAGGCGTGTGTACTATCGCGTTTGGGGCTCCGCACAATAAAAGGAACAAGGAACAAAGAACAGAGAATAAAAATTTGAACCTATATCAGAAACTGTGTATTCCACAATACATAATTTCTAATAGGTTAAAATTCTTATTTTCTGCACCGAGAAAAAGATTTCTTTGAATGTAATAAATGTTATCGTATCCAAATAAAGTTATTTGGAATGGTCCAAACAAACCAATGTTTGAATCAATAAGTGCGATTGTTTGAATTTGGAACAATGTATATCTTTGTCGTAAATACATTATTTGTTTGAACAGATAATATCTATCTTCAGTATTCGCGTGATCAACTGTACGGTACAAACGTAATTGATGTAGCACATAGCACTGCTCGTTTAATCCTGTTGTTAGACGTATAAGCCATTGTTTCCATATTTTCGGTCAAAAAATGTAATGATTATTCTAAGAAGGCAATTATTTGCATGATGGAATAACCTAACCTCTATAAATATATTTTGCTATTTTCAAATAAACAATTTGTTTCATTGTTCGTATTCATTGTAACCAAATAATATATTATTTAATTGAAAGATATTATTTCTGTCAAGCAATAGAGATTTCTCGAATGAAACAGCAAAATTTTTATTCAAACAAATAATATTTCGTACAAGCATATGTTGTTTCAATAAAACAAATTTTAGTCAAATAAATAGAAATATTAAATCCAAAGAAACCTTTTTCTCTCTGTGTGTTCTCTGTTCCCTGTTCCTTTTATTGTGCGGAACCCCTTACTGTTGAGTCTAATCAAAGACATAAAGAATGGACTGCGCGATCCGTGTGTCAAAATGGTCGATAGGGATGAGAGAGAGAGAGGAACCGTTTCTATCTCTTTCCATTCAATGGTGTAATGGGAGAGAAAATGAGAGGGAGATTGGCCGTCTCCCACGGGTCCCTCTCTCTCATTATTGTCGATCACATTTGATACACTACTTAAATACGGATCGCGCAGTCCATTCTCTGTGCTTTGAGTCTAATGGATGCGTAAGCTCCCGCATGCATCGGTGAGCGCGCCGCCCCTGCTTACCTTCCGTACTCTACTTGTGATACGCCAACTATTTCTCTTTATAATTTAAAAACTAAGCTTCGAATAAATTTTTGCCAAAAGAAAAATCGTCTTAGAATACGGTCAAGAATATGTAAGAACAAAAGGTTATTTTGAATCACCCTGTATATTTACTATTAATAGTTGCGTTTTAAATAAATTCTGATGTTATAATGAAGAAACTTTTATGTCTATATTTGAAAGAATTATTTTCTTCAATAAGAACATGTTTAAAATTCCTACTGTCATCACATTATTAAGTATTTTACATTTTATTTATAAATGAAATATAGGGGAGCCATGTGTCATAAAAATTGAAACTCTTAAAAGTGCATCTAAATATAACAATTTTTGTATCTTTTTTTTTAATAATTAAAATTGTTAGATAAAGTTCTATTTTTTATTGGTTGAATAATTGAAAAAAGATATTGAACTGTATTGGACGAAAGAAATCTAGTGAAGCGAGGAATCATCCATTTAATTCGGAAAAATGTTCGTACAATTTAGCTAGATACAATATAAAGTTACAATTTTTAAAAGAAATACGCAACAAATCAAAATTATTATTACGTTAAAATGAGTATTGATAAAAACATATTATTTTTATTTGTTTAATTAAAGAAGCCAATAAAATAAATTAAATTATTGATTTAAGATAAGGAATTTAAGGATATTTCGTTTTAAATTAAGTAGATAGAACACGAGTAATATTAGCGTATTACAATCTTGGATTTATCGAAATTATTAAATTAACTTGCATTAATAACACTTTGTAATAATTTTAATGAAACGAGTTGATATAATCAAATTCTTGAAACGCAAAATGGGAATAATAACCTTATATTTAAGTTGTATAACAAGAACACAATAAATTCGCAAGAAGAAACAAACATGTAAATAGTAAGATGGAAATTAAGTGTACTCGATTTTGCATTAATCGCAAGATTTCTTTCTGACAAAAATACACACATACTTGAGCGGCCGCTCCACGAGAGAATCATACATATTTTAAAATTTACACTCTAAATTTCCTACAGTGAAATCTTACTCCAAGAAAGTGAAAATGCAACCACCTTTGAAAAAAAGTTAAAATATTTCACTTCTTGAAAAAAGAGTGACGATCTTCACTCTTTTTAGAGTGAATTTTCATTTCAAAAAAGTGAAATCTCATTCCAAAAAAGTAAGATTTCACTCTAAAAAGAGTGAAGATCGTCACTTTTTTTTCAAGAAGTGAAATATTTTAACTTTTTTTTCAAGGGTGGTTGCATTTTCACTCTCTTGAAGTGAGATTTCACTGCAAGAAATTTAGAGTGTAATAAGTTGTAGAGTGTAATAATTACTAAATATATATTTAGTAAATATTTATTAGTTTAAAAAAAAAATAAAAACATATTTTTTAAAAAATGACCTATGGTGCCCCATACCCAGGGTATCATGGATCACACTCAAAATAGTAGGATTATACAAAAAATAACGGTAATGGAAGTTGAAAAGTATTTTCAATTAACTTACACATTCTTAGCATAGTCACTAATACAATAAAATATAATTATAACTAATAATTATTAGATAATAAAATAGAAAGTTATAAGAAAACAAATGAGAAATAATCATTAATATAAAATAAAAAATATATTACGATAATAATAAATAAAATTAATTGCTTAGAAATATAAACTGCCCTTTTAGTATATATATTTTCTATATTGTCTCGTTTAATCATGAATATTTAATGTGACCCATGGTACCCCAACTATACATTTAATTATATAATTTAATAGAAAACTATAAAAAAATAAATGTTAGATTATTACTTGTAACGTAATAAGTTGAGAAAAGATGCGCAGAAACTTGCACTGTATCTTCATACATGTATCTTCTACTTCAAAAATAATATTAAAACATTTTTATGCGATTAAAAAGTTACTTTTGCACCACGAAAACCATTAATGATCGATGCTTTTCGATACAATGAAATTTAATCACTGCCACCTTGATAAAAAGTATGGGGGCAACGAAGTAACAGTCGTATTGTACTAGTAATATTCATTTAAACATTCTAGATTATGTTAAACAATCAATGACCTATGGTACCCCGTGACCTATGGTACCCCGCGACCGATTTTCCCTAACTTTAAAAGAGAAAAAGTACACGAATTAGTATAGAAAATAATCTAATTTGATTAGTTTGAAATGGATCGAAATTATATATTTCTCTTTTATATTTATGTAACAAACGGACATGATATATTATAATATTATACAAATTCTTTGACGCAAAGAGTATGAATAAAAAATAATTTATCATTGAGATTATGAGATCAGTCAATATTTATTGCCATTAAACAAATAAATAACAACATAACAAAATAATACAGTTCATATTACGGTCGAAGCTGGATCTTCGTTGCTTTTAAAATAATTCAATCTTGAATTACTACTATATATACCGAGGGGTAAACCGCTGACCAAAATCCTGTATACCAATGCCTAGTAATGCCCAGTAATGCCCAGTAATGCCCTCAGCGGTTTACCCCGAGGGGTAAAATCCTGTATACCAATGCCTAGTAATGCCCAGTAATGCCCAGTAATGCCCAGTAATGCCTTCAGCGGTTTACCCCTCGATATATACTATATATGTACTTGCATATATACCATATTGTAGTCTTTTTCAAACTGCGCGCCGAAT
This sequence comes from Trachymyrmex cornetzi, assembly GCF_001594075.2. Lineage (NCBI taxonomy): Eukaryota > Metazoa > Arthropoda > Insecta > Hymenoptera > Formicidae > Trachymyrmex > Trachymyrmex cornetzi. Next base: position 1,365,603 of record NW_017299926.1, on the reverse strand, counting down.
TGTTTTTCCGGACTAAATAAACGCAATTAAAACTACTCTAGTAATCGCGAATTAAATTGACAAGCAATTTTAATAATTTGATACTACTATCAAGCATCATATATTATATAGATGTTAGTATATTAAAACTGTTAATAAATTTATTGCAAAAAATATTACCTCGCAGTTTGAAAAAGACTACAATATGGTATATATGCAAGTACATATATAGTATATATTAGTAATTCAAGATTGAATTATTTTAAAAGCAACGAAGATCCAGCTTCGACCGTAATAGGCATTTAAATTTCTAGTATTGATTGTGTTTCTCACATATACGGTCTAAAAATAAAAATATTAACATAAATCGAGCAAAATTCAATAAAGAGAAGAATTACAAAATATCCAAAATAATGCAACAATAATGATGATAAAATAAAATTATATAACAATTATATGTAATGGACGTATTTTCCAACGCAATCGTACATATCACGAGTGAATATATATATATATTGTACAATAACACTCGTTGCTAAACTCGGACCATTTGTAACGTAGTGACCGCGTCAACTGCCATGTCTCGGTCGAAACTTGGCGAAATATCGTTTTGTACAACCTGTTGACGATCTTCCTCACCGTTTGACGGAGCGAGAATGATTTATCACCTGACATTGTTCGTTTCTGTACTGTCCGAAAACGCATGATGTACGTGTGTAAGACAGTCTAACAGGCGCCTTACTAAAATTTCATATTTCCTCCATCATATTTGTGTAACAGGTGGGCATGATGGTACCGTACAAATCCTTCGGCGTGAGAGAGTACACCAGAGCAGTCACTACCGCTATTAACACACTGCAGAGAAGTACGAGGGGTCCAAGACTGGGGCTTTTCCAGCGATATGATCTTCATGTCAAGATAGCGATGAAGGAACTTACGCCTAGCCCAACTGGTGAATATTAATCTTGCTTGATTGATAGCTTTGTTAGCCACATATTATTATTATTACACATTCCATCACATCGTACATTATATGTAAATATATTAACAAAGGTATTTTACGTTATATAAAATTAAGTAAAACAAAATTAACAAATTAATAATGTTTTTTAAATATATATTTGTACTTTAATTTTTAATTTACAGTCGGTGTTCAATTTTTTGCGAAATGCAGTTGACATTTTTGCATTGGAAATGCAATATATGTATGAAACAAAATCTGCATTCTTAATTTCTACTAAATGAATAATACATACAAAAATTCCGGAACTTTTGTTCTCACTAACAAATTTGGTATGCGAATATTTAGTGCTTAATTTTATGAAAGGAGTAATATAAGTCGTACATTAAAAATTCGTTGATTTGCAAATGAGAAGATTATAAAAAGTTTTAAAGGGAGTTTTGAATTATGAAAAAGATCTCGACCATTATTAACTTTTTATTTTTGTGAGAAGGATTTACCTGCAAAATGACAAATGATGAGATTTTTTGGAATCGTAGCAGGTTCATGAAGAGAACAGAAAGTCTTAGATCAATACGAACCCATTTCTTTAGAGACATTGGAGGCTTTTATGGGGCTTGGCCTTTATCAAACAAAATCTGAACGTTGGATTATATTGCTTTCACTAATACCGTTCTTTGTGCCCACTGGATACAAATCAGCACTTTAGTCTTGCGATAAAGAGATTCTCTGTTGTCAAACGAATGCAAAGCAGAAATGTAAAATGACTTGGATTTATCCTTTTGACGATTTACGTAATTACTTCTTCGCAAAGCTTATACATTAAATCAAGATTATAATTTATAGTTCTAACGTAACTAAAAAATGAATTTCTATTTTACACGAAATAGAAATTTATTTTGTATTTTTTAATCTTTGCTGTACAGTACCTATTACAGCAACGTAGAAAATGCCGAGTAATGCGAAATAATTAGAAAGCGAAAACCAAACGTGTAAAGGTAACATGCAGGATAATATAATCTTAATTTAAAATACATGTCTGATGCAATGTAAAAATAATAAATAGGCGCGAATAAATTTTGTATATATTATATATATATATATACTTACATATAGTCGGTATTTATAATTTTAACAAATTGTCATAGAAATGAGTTTATATCACGGTATAATTTTTATTCTTTTGTCAAAAATTCGTAACATTGATATTTGCACTGAATATTTTAACGTTGAAAACTTTGCGTCAAATCCATAAAACATAAAGTGGATGGAAATGAAGTACAAGCATTCTGATCATTGTGGGTTTTGAAAGTGCATAAAGTACATCCGTTCTACAGTTTGCACATGCTGACCCGCAGTAACAGCTTCATATTCAATTAATTCAGAATGAGGATTATATTGGACCAATGCAAATATTGATTAAAGAGAACCGTTTCGAAAGCATGAGAAAGTATTAATTACTGTTTAATCCTGATCTTACCTGTTATCGGTACAATACTAAAATATGAAAAAGAATGTTATATTTTACATAACTTTTCAAATTTAAAAATGTATACAAATCCACAAAGCTTTAAAAATAAATGTAAAAATGTCTATATATTTCTAAAGTCTAAATGTTTCTATTTAATTTGACTTTTTTATGTAATTTTACTTGGTATAATTTTTAAAATAATTATGTATGTAGTTTACTTTTTGTATATCATATCATCTATATTTCATGTTTATTAAAACGCTTAAACGTTAAAATAGAAATGAGAAACGTTAAATTAGAATGTCTAAAAATATTGTTATGTGCAACATTCCTTTTAATAATTTCGTAATATAGACAGTAAATTTTTTAAATCATTTTCGAACATTTTTTAAGTTTATAATATGTATATTAGATTCGGTAAACGACAGTGTGTGTTTGTGTGTGAACGTGTCGACGTTCACTTTTTTTCTAAAGATCCTATTGATGTTGGCGGAAACTATCTGGAGCGCATTAAATTTATGAAAAATCGGAATTGGGCTGAAATGGGATGTTTTCATGCTGCCGCGCTCCGTTGAAAGAAAAAGAGACGTCGGGCGCAGTTCTGCCATGTAAATCACGTTGGAAAAGCTGGACGACAGCCAGGCGCTGCTTGCTCACACATCATCACACGTCACACCACCCATTGCCACGTACCACGTTCCGTCATCACCTCACGCGCTTCCTGAATGAATACATTGGCCGACAAATGATCGTACTACTACCGGAAATCTTAAATGAGTAATGACAATCACTTAGTAACATAGCACCATCATTTGTCAGTCCATTAAATTTCCGCAGGAAAATTTTAAACACTCTGGTGCAGCAAGAATTAATTGAGCAGGTGATATGGAGAATGCAACGTAATGTAAGCTGAAACTTTGTAAATAGTTTTTGTTTTTCAAAAAAACTTTGTTTTTGTGAATTCTGTGGGTTACTTTAGAAGTTTCGTTTGGAAAGTATCTTTTTGTAACGAATAAAAAGTATGGGAATTGATTATTGTTAAAAATTGATAGAAATATAACTTATATTTACGATTTAAGAATTTACAAGTCTCTGACTTAAAATATTTATAAATTCGTAGAATTTTTATTAGTTTATTTAAAAATTTCATAGATTTTTATAACATAGATAATAAAACATAAAAACGTAACATAAACTTTGTGGTATGCTCTTATTTTTTAAACAGAAATAGCTGAAATGAATATTACACAGTAAAAAATCGTACGTCCACGTATGTAGAATTTTTCTTGTGTTACCACATTTTGATTATTACTTCAATGTAAAATAAACATACAATTGATATGTTATTATTTTTGTAACATTTTGATGTGTTAGATTCATGTCACCTTTCTAACTTAACAATTGCGTATGTCAATTAAAAATGGAATATTATTTCGAGTGTTTTTAACACAATTGTTTCAATTAATCTATATATCTCAAAGTCAATTTAACATCTAAGAATTTTTTCATTCACATTATACGAA
>NW_017299926.1:1356810-1361097 GCF_001594075.2 Trachymyrmex cornetzi | reverse complement strand
ACATCTAAGAATTTTTTCATTCATATTATATACGAACAAAAATGTTTTATTAACATTTTCTTACAAGTTACTGCAACTACTCTTCTATGTACTCTACTTATTTTATATGTTAGTTTTAAATCACCCTTAAAGTCTAAATATAAATATAAAGTATTGTGTCAATTATTTAACATTACTAGTTCGTTAATAAATAACAAGACGAATGAATTACTTTAACTTAAAATTTAGAGTGGATCTCCTGGGACATGTAAAAAATGTTAAAATTAACATTTTCTTTTTTACTGTGCACCATTATTTTTAATGTGTAATAATCTATAAGTTACATATAAAATCATAATTTCTTATTGCTTTCGAGAATTACGCGAAAGTTTTTCCGCAGCTTTTTGTGACCTTATCAGACACTTCTAGTAGCACAACTATGATAACTATTGGGAAGTAGCGACGGCTTGCCGAAAACCGGAAGCGGTTCGGCTGGAGGGCAAATTGAACATCGCGGTTAAACGCAGACTCCGCAACGGCTGACATGTGTAGAGTAAATCGCGGGTCAACGCCAGATATCAGTCACGATCGATATCCGTGCTTTCGATATCGCGAGGGCAATTTCGATATACACGATAACTTTCCTACACAGTTACGTTTGTTAAAAATGGAAGTGGTTAACGTTGATCCGAAATTGACATGTCAAAACGAAACTACGATTTGACATATATATATATGTGTGTGTGTGTGTGTGTGTGTGTGTGTGTGTGTGTGTGTGTGTGTGTGTGTGTGTGTGTGTGTGTGTGTGTGTGTGTGTGCGCGCGTGCGTGCATGCGTGCGTACTTGCGTGCTTGCATGCTTGCGTGCGTGCGTGCGTGCGTGCGTGCGTCGTGTGTGCGTGTATGCATATGTGTGCGTGTGTGTGTGTTATATGTAGACCCAATGCATAGACAAATTTTCATTATGAAGAAAATGAAATGGAGATAACGTAAAAAATTGCATATACGATACAAAAAAATTACATAATACATTGCAAAAAAATTTGCATTATTAAATCAGATTACAGATGAGTTGGAATACGAACGTGAACGTCGAACGGATTATATGCATGAATAATGCAAGATTATAGCATGTCGAAAATTGAAGCCAACGATAGGTACAAACATATAAAGCTTTCTTTGAATATTTCTTTGAATATATACATTCTTATTCTTCAGATTCTTTTAAGATTAATAAAATATAAGAGAGAGAGAGAGAGAGAGAGAGAGAGAGAAAAAGAGAATTGTATCAAACTTTCAAGATATGATTTCATGTATCTCGACAATAAAAAAAGTTTATATGAGCTTCGCGATTGTTGGTGTAGTTTTTGAATTACTCGTATATCGACGGCTATAAAGCTAGGTTTGTGCCAGCATCGTTGCGTGAAAATCCATCGGTAATTCCAGCTGGCGTCACTAAAGGAGGTCGCGTCATGCCTTGAGAGAGCGCTCTGTTCTCCATCAGGCAAAGTGATCCACTCAATTTTATCGGTGACTCGATAATACCGGCAATGCATGATTGAGTTGGAGCTTCATCGATTATTTAAAATCTTGTTAATCGCTATGTTCGATCCGGCAGTATGGATAAGAGCGAGCTTTTGCAGAGGGAGAGAGAGAGAGAGAGAGAGAGAGAGAGAGAGAGCTTGCAAGCTGCCGCCATCTAACGAAAAATGATGGAACGTTTTTACACGTGGATTTTGAGAAACGACTTAATTATAACATCTAAATAACAACAGCTAGTCATAACTTCTGTCGGTTCAATATATTGATTAATGTTTTCTTACTAAAATCTTTTAATAAAATTATTCAAAATAAAAAATAACTGAATTGAATTCAGTCTTATTTGAATGAGCTACTAAAGTTCAATAATTTTGCAAATAATACAATAAAATAAAAAAATTGAAAAACTAAACAATAGAAGTATAGTTTTCACTTTATTGAGATGCTCCGCGCTTGTCTATAGCAATGTAAGTTTTGTAAAATAAGAATATGTTTATATATCTGGAGACACTGGTAGTATCTCGGCGCTAAGTTATACGCGCAGCAACACTACCTAATTTATTACACAAATTTCAGCGTTGTTTTTGCATAAAACAATTTATAAAATTTTGTGGTATAATTATAAAGAAATAACATGTAGAGTTAGAGTGAGTGAAAATTTTGGAACAACATTGCGCAATTTCTAAGTTAATTTGAGTCGGCTGTACGTAAGCCCAATTTAAATCGAACGCTTAGCTGTACTAGTTGATGTCGGATCAATTGATTTAATTAGAAATTAGGAGCTTGGAGATGTAAACATAGGAGTATCCCCCCATACAGCACCAAACTTCTACAGACGTTCGTAAAACATTTTAGGAACAAATGTTCTTAGAACGTTCATATTACGTTCTATTAATATCGTGTGTTATCTGTGCCTTTAATCTTTTTTTTCTGTTTACCGATTTATTTAATTATATTTGAAGTCTTAATATAAAACAGAAGTATTGTATGTAAAAGAATTTTGACTACAACAACAATTTTTTCAAAAATTTTAAATTGCAATTAAAAGATCTATTGGAGGGAGAACTATGAATGCGATTATAAATATATTATTTAAAAGACAAAAACTTTAAAACATCCATTTGATTTTATTTATTTCTTTATTATTACATGACTAATACAAAAAATATATATATTTAATCTTAATAATATAATATGTATAGATATATAATAAACGATATCAGAGAAGAGATAATGAGAACGAACCAATATTTTGTTTTAACTTCAACAATCCGTGATCAAGAGATAGGTAATGTCTTCTAGATAGTCTTTTAATTTCCCAAAGTTAAACTCATAACGTTATGTTATATATCTTGTTTTATACTATATATATATTTATATATATATAAATTTTATCAGCAAAAGATAATTATATACTTTATATAAAAGCAAAGATATAAGAACTTTTATTAATAGTAGTGTTCAATATAATTTCTTGTTGATTTTCTTAAGCATAATAGCCGAAAAAAAATGCAATTTATCGTAGAGTACAGAATTAATGCTATTTTATGTTGAAATTTATTTGGTCTGAGTATTTCTAATGAGTTTGGAATATACATAGTAATTTGTGAAGAAGATTTATAGAAGCATTCAAAACATTTTGCGTAGTTGCATGAAAAATGCAAAACTTTCGTGAAAATATCTCGAAATAGAAAATTAAGATATAATCTGAAAAGTATTCAGAAGCTACATTTTGGGAAGTTATACAAAGTACAAGTAAGCTAGACAGATGATTTTCTCCTACACTCTCTTCTTTTTTTTTCTCGATTTTCTTGTTACACTCGCAATCGAAGTGTGCTGATTTATATGTTTCTCCTTTCCTTAGCTATTGGAAGTAGTTTCAATTTGTTGTTCACACCTTCCTCACGACAAATAATTTTGTTTGGGATATTTCAACTGTTAAAAGACAAATGTTGAAAGGAGAAGAAGCAATAATAGATACATAGATAAAAAGTTTTTTATTAAAATCTAAACTATTAGACATATTTAATTAGCTAAATATACTCACACAGTAATATTTTTAAAGATACATTTTCTTGTGAGTATTAATTGTTATATTTTTTAGATTTTTTTAACTTTTTAGTTTTTATTTAGTTTATTTAGCTCTTATTTTGATTATTTCGTAAAAAGGTTTATTTTAAATTATTTAGTGTATATTGTTTACTCCTAAATCTATATTTCGTATCTTAATTTACGTCAAATACATTTATATATATATAATTCTATATATAATCTATACGACGAAACTTAGCAATCAAGATTTTCGAGCAATTAATATCAGGCCAATATTTACCGTTCGTGACATCTCCTTTACGAAAAAGACCGACTGTCAAGTGTGTTATTACTGGGAATATTGCTGCCCATGTAGTAATTACTACTGACGGATCACACGACAGGCATTACACCGCTGAAGTTATTATTGGAGGTATTATTGCTCGTGTAATAATTACTGCCAACAGATTACAGAGCAGTTATACATAAACCACACATTACTAAGGACCTTTTGTCCATGTGATTCCGCGTTAGTCTCAAAAAATCGCTCGACCAGGGCAGACGCTTTGGCAGGAGTGTTACATCATCCGAATAGTTTTGCAAAGCCGAGTTCAGCGTTAAACGTGTCTTGTAATCTTACTTTGTTATATTATTTAATAAGAGCTGGCCGTATTGTATTTCCTTTCGTCACGGAGGCAGAAGCCTGCAATAAGCAAGGAAGAAGTGATTTCGCGTTTCG
>NW_017299926.1:1330658-1356254 GCF_001594075.2 Trachymyrmex cornetzi | reverse complement strand
AATATTTATTTATTTATTATATATTGTACATATTATATTAAGAGGCTTTTTGGAATATTTTTAGTGATTGCTGATATAAAACTATATTATAATATTTCTCAGTAACGGTTTTCAATAAATTTAAGAAAGAAGTGCTAGAAATAATTACTGAAGTATTATTTTTATTTGGCATCATCGAAAAAATTCCACAAGCTTCTTATATTGAATGCAGTCTCAACAGTTGAGTAAATACTTGCTGCTATGTATGTATTCTTCTAGATCTGAAAATCTGATTGGATGATCTAGAAGGGTACATAAATATAACAGCGAACTGTTCACTCAACTGTTGAGTTTGTTGAACGCAGCCATTACTACGCATGTATTACTGGCAGTAATATTTAAGGCAGTAATATATTTCGGCAGTGATACGAAATAATTATTGACATTCTATGTAGTTGCCAGTAATATTTTTCTCAATGATAACCTATAATATTTCCAATAATAACTTGTAATATTTTCTGTGATATACTGTAATATTGCTATGTGATTGTCAGTAATATTTCTGAGTAGTCAGCAGTAGTCCTTTTTCGTAAGGGCTCCGTTATTTGCTCGCATTTACTTCAATCAACGGCAAAGTCTGTCACACGTAGAATTAGTTTCTTCGAAATATTTTTTGAAATAGGCGGATATTAATTTTGTTTTAGAGTTTATTAAATAGCTTTGCATAAGAAATAATGTATTAAAATATCTTTTGCGTCTAACATAATGACATATACATATTTTACGCATATCACTGTATTAGACGCAAAAATATTTTTTTAAATATACATGTATATGTATGTATTCAATTTTTCTAAGCAAAACTTAAAATTAATTTATATATTAAATAAGCTCTATATGTAACACTTTTTATTGACAGTAGTTTTCTATGCACATTCTATGCACTCTCTTCATTATCTTTTTCTACACATTTTGCAACGTACCTTATATAAATAGCTGCAACTATTTAGTGAAGTTTCTGAGCAATTACTCGACATCTGATCTATTTACCGGAATCAGAATACTATAGTATGAAGCGGCGTGTTACAAATGCTTGGCATACCGTTTGAAACGCCGATCGAAGAGCTTTTGAATTATTTGCCTTAGCGTTCCTTTGTTCATGTCCTTATTAAGAATCTTTTACTCGACATCGTTGCAATGAGAAATGAGTTGATAGAAGGAGTAAGAGGGGAGGATATAGTAACGATATTTTAATAAATAGCACAATATAAAAAAACGTTTTTGCGAATTGTAAAATGTTTCCTTTGCGTATAACGATTTTTGTTCATTTTTATATAAAAATATTAAGAGAAATCTCGCAAAATTATTATTCATTAACTAAAGAAAAAAAGCTAATATTTAAAAAATAAAAAATTATATGTATATGTTACATATCAGAATGAAGAGTATATTAATCCAAAAGAAATATAATATTACATTCGAAAACTGCGTGTCAAAATAAAAAGATACATTTAATGAATAACGATTGAATAGATATTTTTACATTTGCTGATATATCTAAAAATATATGCGACTTTAATTGATATAAATAATATTACTAATTTCTTCATGTTTTGATATATTGAAAAGTTTCAACTTCGCTGCATTAAGCATTTATTTAACTTATTAGTACTTTGTATGTAATTGCATACAGTTGCAATTTATATCAATTGTGATTATTAAATTATACATAGAAACATATAGTAATGTTAATTTAAGTTATTTTTAAAAATTACGCTTATTTTGAAACGCTATTAGAAAAATTATTATATTTATTACAGAAAGTGCATGTGACAGGTCTTATTTAGTAGATAATTAAGCTCTTCTAAAACTAAAGCTATATTTCACGCAAAGGCTAATTTCCTCTGCTTATTACACACATTTTTCGTCCTTTGAAAGAGATTTATGCTGTTTTCGAATCGACAGAGAATATAGCTACGAAAAGAGTCGTCTTCACCAATCAAGCCTCATGCGACCTTTAAATTGTCACTTCTTCTGAATTTTACCGTTTCGGGGTAACTTCACGATCAATCGATAGATTTCATCGTAGACTTACCGACGACATTCGCACAAAGACTGCGCTGACCCTTCTATGGCAAGTTCGAGCCATTCCAACAAACGACATCCTCTTATCGCGGGCCATTCCACAGATTGATGCTGCTACATCGTGCGCTCCAATACGGAGTTCAGATTGGTGTGCGTCATCGATTAGTAATTTGGAACGCAGACTTTTAGTTTTCCCAAGCTTAATCTTTTTTTATTCTTCCTCTTTCTCATAGACGTGTCTGGATAGAACGATGTTTTTGGCGATGTTCCGTCGTAATAATCTTTCTTCTATATTAGTTTACGCGCGTAGAAAGATAAAATTAAGGGTGATACGAACTATTACAATACTTTTTTCTAAAATTCTTAATACAATTTATGATTCTTTTAATGCATAAGTTATAAAAAATTTTTTTAATTATTAATATATAATTCTTTTTTAGTAGTGCTATTTTAAAGGCTTATAACTTATGATTTGTGAAGCCTTATATTCGAAGGAAAGTAAAGAAAATTAATTATTTTTTAATACTGATAAATGCTCCTTGTCATTAGTTCTTTACTGCTATTGAGTTTTAAGGTAGGATCATTAAACTTTGAATGAGAGGTAATGAAAATGTCAATGGATCCTAGTTACCCGATATAAGAACAAGATGATACCCATCTATTAACAACGGACGTTTGACCTGAAATCTCAAAATAGTTTTCTTCAATGTGGACATTTGGAGTGTTTCTCTCTTGCAAAAATAACTACTAAAATTGTGTGAAATCGAAAGAGTAACTGGAAAACGCAATGCATTTCTTTAGAAGAATAAAAAGAAACCTATTACTTGAGTGTAGTTACTAGCAGAAATTTCCTATTCCAACTGCGTCGACCAATTTTATCTCTCTTTTCTCGAAAGATATCTTACTATCGAGTTATCTTACTATCCTTGAAAGTAGTTAGAGAAATTGTTGGTAAGAATTTTTTAAAATAAAATTTTTTAAAACAGAAATTCCTAAAAATTTTGTTATAATAGACAGTTTTCTTTTATTTTTTCTTCTATATTCTATTTATACAACAATATTTTGAAAAGATCGTATCACATTGTTTTATGTATATTTAAGGTGATCCAAACCAATACATACCATTTATGTCGTTTGTGAAAAACTAAATCGAAACCTCCTCTACCATTTTACAATAGTCGCAATAGTTAACGAGATATTGATTTCTAAAAATTGCCAAGTAAGCGGAATAAGACCGATGTGTAAGACAACATTAAAATAGAAATCTTTGAAAGATTTCAAAGTTCTTTATGAAATATTTCAAAAATATTTCTCAAAGAACTTAATGATATCCTAAAATTGTCTTATTGTCGATTTTAGACAATCTGTTTATTGAATAACTAAAAATAATTGCAAAAGTTGCAAAATGGTAGAGGACTTTTTGATTCGATCTTTTATAAACAATACGTATATACCGGCTCCTCCGGCTGGTCTGGATTACTTTGTATAGGGTACTATATCATGCACACACACTCACACACACACACACACACACACATAGTATAGATATACATATTTTTATAAATAGTATAAAATGTTATCCGCTTGAGGCAATTTCGCCTACTGTAAATAAAGTAATATGACCTTTTTCCCCATTTCCGACAAAGTGAATCAATCACGGTAGCACTTGCCATTCTGGATCGTCCATCAAGTAGAGGTTTCAATCGTACCTACGCTATAATCAGACACTACTATCGCAATGAACGCCTCCGCACATATCGATACGATTCTGGATTTCGTTTCCGATGCCATCTCTCCGCTAAGAACATTTAATCAATCTTATCGTTGTCCGATAGGTCTGTTGAATGCGTCATTTGGACGAACTACTCGGTACATGGGATTCTCTCCCGACGAAGTCGTTCGTCATTCAATAAAAGAGAGGGAAATCAGGTCGAACCACTAATGGAGCTTTTCAACGATCCCACGGTGCTTCTTTCGGCCAATTCTTAATAATCAAGTTTTGCCCATCAAAAGATCTGACTGATCGCTCCATGGAGGAATTTTTCCTTTCTTCTTCATAGGATGCATTGTTATTTCAATCAGCATCAATTCTTTTCTTCCAATAAGTAAACCCCAGGGTAGGTTCAGCAAAATATTACGGCGTTATGATTCATTCGTCGACGAATGAATCCATAAAATAATTCCGAATAACTGTGTGGGGAATTTATCCAGAATGTGTAGCAAAGGTAAATATTATTTTCACTTTTTATGAAACATTATTTATTTAGTCTTTGTACATTAAATGATGTTTTAGAATAACTGAAGTGTATTTATTGTAAAAAGAATCTGGCAATAATTACTAAATGTTGAATGAAATAATCTCAATTAAATATTTATTTAATATAACCAAGCATAACATTATACTTTTTTAAATATTTAGTAATTGCTACCAAACGATCGTTGTATTTATTATAGTTTAGTAATACATATTAAATATTTAGAAAAGTAAAATTCTTCTATTGACTACCAAATGTTTAAAATTATTTCACTCGACATTTGGAATTACCAGATTCTTTTTCAATGTAGATGACATTAACTATAGTATATTAATAACATAGAAACGATTTTTTTAAATAAAAATTTTGAATTAATTTGATATTTTTAAAACAAAAGTTATATAATAGCGGAAACTTTTTTACATATAATTTTATGGACTTTATATAATTTGGGAATTTATTGAGATTAATTAAATACTTATAAGCTATTTGTAATTAAAGGTAGATAAAATCGTTTACTGGACATGAAAAAAATTAGCTCAACTGTAGTAAAATTCCCGTTGGAAATGAACATTTCATACACGTTGGGGCAAATGGTCAAAGGAAATTGCACCAATATATCCCATCAACGTATGAAGGATGCAACAGGGTGATATCAGGATGCAATCAGTACTCGAGGTCGAATACGTTTAAATTTGTGCTTTTTTCTTGCCAATCAAACTCATGCGAACAAGTTGTAAAGAATTGATTCACGATATATTAAATATATAACATATCGTAGCAAATTCGAAATTGACGAAACGCACGATGTTATAAAATCAGTTGCTAACATATTATAAAACGAAAATCGATACGGCGGATATAAATTATTTCCAATAAAGTTGATCTTTTAATTACGGGATGCTGCAAATAATTTCATGTTTCCATAGTTAATTACCGTATATTGATTATAGTAACTCTGACGGGTTATATATATAACATATAGTTTACGTAATAGCGTAACGGTAAATAGTATATAACAGTATATATGGAAATATGATATCCTCGCGTATTGAAAATGGGTGAACGTCAAAGCCAAGAGTTTGTTTTAAAAGTCTGTCTTTCTTAGAAGAATAAACAAACGGAGAAACAAATGGAAAGGATGCCAAAGTAGGTCATGCTTGGAGCACATGTTATTTGGTTCGAAGATAAAAGGGACGCAATGGTAATATTCTATGGCAATTCTCATTTGATACCGATGCGTATTACATGTCTTTCTCTACATAGGGGAAAAGAAATGAAAGAACGCTTTGTAACATGGGGTGTATTCGGGAAAAGGTGCAAGAGGAAAAAAATACAACCATGTGACCGGTATAACAAAGTAAATTGTTCAGGGCAAGGTGATCGAATTGAGGATGGTTCGTACAAAGAAAATCGCAGAGAGAATGCATGTGGATTGGGCACGTAGCAGAGGCCATTCAATAAAGTGATTCAGCGCGAAATCTCGTAAGCCGAGTGTATGCGTTATGGTTTTCAGCGATTCGATACGAGCCATGCTTGAAGCGCTCTTATGAATATTTGATGTCGATACCGTTACGTTGGATTGTCTGCGTATCCCATTACTGCATGACGGACATCAATACTTTCGCAGATGACTGTACGCATTATAAAAGGAAGTATTTAAGTTTTTCATTATATCAATTTTATATAATAATAATAATAATTTTATTATAGTATGTTTATTATTTTATTATTTATTATGTTAAGCAAGATATGATTGTAATCTTAAATATCAAGAGCATAATGTTATTAATTAGTTATCTTAATTTTAATAAGCATGTAAATACGATACAGTTTCTATACACAAAAACATTATTTCAGTATTACTTTTTAACGCGATATTTTCGATGACGTAAGTTATTTTTAATTACGATTTGTTTGAAAAGTTTCTACTAAAAAATATATATAGATTATCTTAAAGTATCCTATATATAAAAATATGTCAGCTAACGAAGTCGTTTTTTCTGCAATAAGCTTCTATGTAAGAGAGAAATATTAACTATAATATTTAAACTCGCTACTGAAACTATTATGTATGTCATTATATGTGTCGCCGCATTTCCGTAAGAGACTATATGCATGCATAATACATGCGTAATAAAACAGTAGTTTGTAGTTGTGATCCTTAATATCAAACATTATCTTCCACGACGTGGATAATCATTCGCATAACGCGTCTTGCTTACTTATAATTTTTCCATAGGAAATGTTGAATAAGAATGTTCTAAAGAGCACCACGTTATACAGCAATATATTTCATTATAGTAAAGTTATTTTTGTCGTATTAAACAAATAATGTTTATAAACACAACGGCTAATTCTTCAATCATAATACCAAATAAACAATCACTTAGGAAATTCTCTGTGCTTTAAGCTATTCATATTCGTTCTTCCTGTTTGCAGTGTAATATCACGGTCTCTCGTGCACAAAGACGACTGTTAATACCACTCTCGTAGAATTCCAGAGTGCGGAAATGTAGTCAAAGTAATGCAATATACTGCCACTACCTCTTCGTATCGGCCTGTCCATCCATGATAGGAAACCAATGTCTCTGTTCACACAGTGAACGTTTATTTAGGCGAGTTCTCGTATCACTTTCCTAATGTTATTGCTTACTTGGAAGGCCTCTATAAATTCGATCTTTGGTAATGATACTGCTTAAATTGAGTTTTAATAAAATTAAAATTTCCATCAACGCAAGTCATCGCAATCACATTCAGTTATTTAATATCGCAATGCTTTTTCCTCAATTTATCAGCGTGAAATAAAAGCTTCTTTCGTCATCCAATTTTACGAAATTGTCGTGATACATTTATCGCTAAAGTTTCCTTCGTGAAAGTTGAATCCGATACTTTGCGGAAAGTTTTCGTATATTTTCTTGTCAGTATATATTTAGCTGTATATATATTTTCTACTGAATGTACAACAACAGTACACAATTTCTGAACTTCAAATTTGAAGATATTAAATTTATGATTTTAGTAGTACGCGCTAATGTAATTAAAAATAAATGAATGAGTTTTTAATTACACATGAAACTTTTACGTAAAGTTTGTAGCAAAAGCATATAAATTTTATATTGATAAACAGTTGGGAGTAAAGGGTATCCTTATGATCTTCGCATTATAAACTTTACATAATATATATTTTGAAGATGGAATTATTTGGTTTTAAATAAAATGGTGTATATACGATATTTTAATTATTGTTTAAGCGTGAAATAAATATCACTATGAAGTGATTTCCTTAATAATTGTTTCGGCGACAGACTAATAGTTGTTATCTCTCTCTAGTTAGCTATTTTACACGGAAATTGTTAATTCTGCAATAACAGTGGAGAATCTCTCAACCACAACGAGCGAATTATTCCATCAGAATTAAATTTCCACGTGTGTGTGTGTGTGTGTGTGTGTGTGTGTGTGTGCGCGCGCGCGCGTGCGTACACTGTATTGTGTTTACGAACGTCTATGCTATGCATTTTTCTCTCAACCACAACGAGCGAATTATTCCATCAGAATTAAATTTCCACGTGTGTGTGTGTGTGTGCGCGCGCGCGCGCGCGCGCGCGCGTGCGTACACTGTATTGTGTTTACGAACGTCTATGCTATGCATTTTCACATATAGTATAATGTTGAAGACAAATTTTTTAACGCAAATAACGGTAACGGTAACGCGTTACTTTTAAAAACTAACTTTCCCAACTCTGCATTTTCACATATAGTATAATGTTGAAGACAAACTCGAATAAGTGACATACATAAATTTGAAGACACACATGTAACCTATCCAAGCAGAATAACAAATCATTATGATATCAAAATGTCAAAATTACTCCAAAATGATCATTAAAAGTCATTTTTTAATAATTTTTTTATTCATTTTAATGTCATTTTGACGTTATCGTAATTTGTTGTTCTGCTTGGGATATTATCCAAAATAATGAACAGCATATTATTACATCTGCTATATTACATTTATCTTGTTTCTTTTTTAAATATGCGAAACGATCATTAATAACGTGTGAGTTCATTCCAATATCGAATTCCATCAAAGACCCTGCCACCTTTCTAGGCATGGCAGGATCGTGAAGTCGATTATTCTCGGTATTTTAGTGCTTTTCCGTGAAGAAATCTGACAACAAACATTTCCGAAGTATGCTATTCATGCTATTTATATTAAAATGTAAATCATCGGTAAAGATTCACTGAAACTTGCAAATGACACAACAAACGCCAACATGAAACCGGAACTTCATGGAATAATTGCTAAATTAATATTTATATATATAATATATATAAATTAATATTATAAATTAATATTTATATATATAATATATATAAATTAATATTATAAATTAATATTTATATCATTGAATAATAGACTGTTATTGTTCTAATTCGATTTAATCATAAAGTCATAGAAAATTTATTTGTTGTAATCAAGAATACATTAATTTAATAACATCTAATTTAACTTTATGACTAACAACTATTTTTGTAATGTATATTAATATAATTTTCATGTTATTCTCCTTATTTAATTTTCCGTAATTTTCACATGACGTCTCACGAGCTCAAAGGACATATAATCGTACTGCTGAGAGACACGTCGGACACGTTCCTCTTTTATGTGATATTTTAATAGAAACATGTACAGCGTATTCGGATGACTGAGCCAGACAAAATCCATTCAAATAATTACTTTACTTTCGCGCGTGGGATAGTTAAACATACCGCAAGCGAGACTTACCTTTAGGTACAACGAGGCTCCTAATTACAGCACAAAGAACATCGTACGATACTGAGCTCTCTTATTCTCTATTCAGTATGAATCCAAACAAAATTACGTATCCTGTACCCTCTTCTTTCACTTCGTGTGGTAACGCGATCACGTATGTTGGTCTTAATTAGAACTTTGCGCAGATACGTCAATTCGTTGGAATTCTTGGATCGAAAGTCTCTTGAATTTTAAGATACTATACATTTAAATTATAGAATTCCTAAATCGATATTTGAATATTGAAGCTGAAATATTGTATATCATTAAATTCACGACTATCAAAGTTTTTTTAATGTATCTATACTTATAAGTTAAATTTAATTAAATCTTTATGTTTGTGTGTGTGTGTGTGTGTAATATTATTAATTGAGATATGTTGTGATGTTATTTAATTGTAATATTAATATAATACTGTAGTATTTATTACTAAGCTTACGAAGCTAACACTAAAATCTACAATAGTTACTCATATTGAGTTTGTTAGATCTATTTAATCTATGTTAATTAAGAAAGGCACTAATTAATTTTCATGAAATTAAAATAACAAAGAATTAACACTATTTAATAATAAGTATGTTTATATAAGAATAGTCCAAATTTGCAGATATAACACGAAAAACAATAAATTGCTTGACATTTTTAATAAGGAGGTTTATAATTGAGTGGCTCCACAACTCATAGTCAGCGCTGGAGAGTTAAACTGTGTGTGTGTATGTTGTAATATTATTTAATTGTAGTAATTAAATTTCGTAGAGCATCAGATCCATCCAATCAACAATATTGAAATTCTTGAACTTTGTAAGATAATATAATTTACCATAATTGTAACATAAGATCATTTAACTTTAAATTAATAGCATTTCTTGATTGGCAGAATTAAACTTTACTTATGCTGGACCTTATATTTAAAACTATTTTAAATACAGTCTTATAATGTTACGAACCAATCAGGAAGCTGTATTAAGACAATACTTAAGACGGTCTTAAAATAAGAACGGACTATGAATATCGTCCTTGAAGCCTCAATAATACTTGAATTTGGTGTCTTTCAGATATTTACAATACATAATATTGATTTTTATTTCTTGTTTTATAATTTATACAATGACTTTATTAATATATACAAATATAAAGCTGTTACATCTTTATTGCTATTGGATAATTGAGAGATCTCAAGTTAATATAAATATTGTATTCAATTTCAAATTTAATTTGACTCTTAATCGACAGGAGACTTTTAATCGATATAAATTTCTTATCGAGCAGCAATCTTAAATCTCTCTATTTACAGTTTTAATGAAATGCTTTCAGCTCTATTAAGTAACTCGCCGTCGAGCGTGTCAAACAAATTTCTTTCGATGTCTTTTGATACGTCTGTCGATGCTTATTACATTAACATAAGAATGGACGTGCACTTACGGCAAAGAAGTGTCGGTAGGATCGAGTTCGGGTTACCGGCGCCTACTTACCCGGGTTATATTTGCATATTCTAAGGGGAGAAAGTTTTTAAAAGGAGATTGCTGGAGAGGGACGAATGTTCGCGTGTGTGGGTGTCTTGTTCCTGTGGTACGTCTTATATATGTAGGAAGGATCTGTATCGATTGGCGGCATTTTCCATTTAGAAATACCAATGTGCACGTGCGTACGAAATTACATGGTCAATGTGAATACAATTAGTCGTATTAATCGATTATCGATGCCGTATTCCATTGTCTCGTATCCCGTTGTCGATGATGATTGATTTGATTACAAAGATCGACAATACATTTTTAATATTAATCTAATGATTACGTGTACGCGATGTTTTATATATAAAAGTATTTACGTGAATTAAGAGCAGTATTTAATTGAACCCGATAAAAATCAGATATAGGAGGAAATGTTTTTTAAATTATTAATTATATTAATTACATCCCATTAATTATATCCTACGTCATGTAAATGTAGAATAGTTATAACGATATGCTAATTTCTCATTCGTGTCACAGATTCTGTCCGATGTAATAATTGCTTGTTTCCGCATGATGAACATCATCTCGATCTCAGTAACGTTTTCTCTACCTCAGTAACTTTACGGTCACTTATTGCATCACTGAGCGAACAGTCCTGGCGAACAGTTGAAGTGGAGGCAAACCCACTTTCGAGAAATATACAAATTATATTTCGTTAAGAGAAAATTTTATTATGACCTGTGCTTAGTTATTTATATAGATCAGTTTTCTCTCGAGAATAATATTTATATTATATTATAACAATAATTGTTGATTTATTATTATATTATTATACTATATTAATATTATTAATAACAATATTATTAATAATAAGTATTATTAATTGAAATTTTTTGAATAATTTATTTTTATTATTAGCTTTCATTTAGATGTGAAATATTTTTTGGTTTTTTCTACTTTTGAAAACATTCTGCATACAGAGACATTTACAGCAATAATCAGTTTACATAAATATCACGCTACTTTTTACTATGATTTAACAAAATTTTGAGACACTACAAAATCTCTTTTCATTGTTTTATACTTCGAAAAGATAATGTTCTATTTTTAATACAACTGCATGTGTCGTGTATATTTGATAAATATCTGGGGAGAGAGAGAGAGATACTTAGACAATTAGCTTTAAATATTTGTTAGACGTTTGGAAAAGTTTCATCAGTATAAAAATCACAATTTATTCATTGTAATTATCTATTGATTATTATAAATAAATCTTAGGCAAAATTGAGTCACAGAATTAGAAATAGATATCATAAATAATCTCGCTATTCGCTGGCCTCGCCCACGTTAAACGTTCCCGCAGAACGCAGACCGTATGTCACCCTTGTTTTTCTATCCCTTTATCCCTTGCTTTCCACTCTCTTCATATTGCATTAATATTAAAAAACTGTCCCATTCTTTTAGTAAGTACAATGGAATGTAAGTATAAATGCTAATACAACAGGGTGACACGAAGGAGATGAGAGAAATTCATCATATATAGCTCTGAACCTCGACATACTTATTGTATGCGAAAGTCCTGGCGACCCTTAAAGTACCGTGGACCGCCACCGCCGCCGCCGTCAGCGCGTATCTGTCGCGGTATCCATGGAGACCGAGCACATGCGCGATGGTGTTACTCGGGCCATCCGCCGTGGAACACACCACGGGGGTGGTTTTTCGTGTTGGCACACCCGGGCGGTTGGCTGGGCGGTGTCTGTGGCCTTCACTTTCCTCCCGAAAATCGAAGGCTACGGGGGTGGTAGCGTCCCTTTTTCCTATATCTCTCCTCTTCATCACCTTCTTCGTTTTCTACCTTCCTTCTACTTCTTCTCTTTCCGTTTTTTTTTCCTTTTCTTTTTCTCGGTCTTTCCATCTGTACCTATATCTTGTTCTGTTTCTATTTTTTTCGCTTTCTCTTTTTATCACATTTTCGCATCGTACTTATCCGGGCTTACGTCTTTAAATTTCATCTTCGATGTGCGCGTCTTCGGACATACACGTGTCATGGGAGGGTTTCGTAAAGCCGCATCCGTCGTAAGGGTGCACGTGTCAAAACAGCAAAGAATAAAGTGAAAGTGTCGCAATCCCGGCAATTCGTTACGTCCCTCATTTTGTGCACTTCAATTGCTCGTACAATTGGCAGCATTCTGGGACTTCCTTTCGTCTTTTGAAGACCCTCAGGGGTTGAAGGGTCTTCAGTGATCTCGACCGTCGAGCCCGTTTTTCAGCGCGCAAAGTGCCCGGGAAGAGCTCTGGCGAATCGAAAGATCGTACACCGCATGGATCAACCAAGCGTCTCCACTGCGCCAGTGAAACTTCCTAGTCACGTGAGCAGCGAGGGTGGCGAGGAGGTGAGAAGGAATGAGCCGAGTGTGCCGTAGTCAGCGATACGACGACGAAGAGCGAGATACGGTCCGCGTGGGAAGCCGCCGATGGATCTTCCGATTCTCGCCGACTAGTGAGGGTAGCTTACGCGTCGATCGATCATCTAAACAGCTGTTCCAAAGATCGCTGCCAGTCTCGGTCGTTCCGTGACCAAGTGCCGACGCGTGTACCGTTGTAGCGATTCTTGGAACCGTAACGAATCGTGGCACTTCATCACAATTGGCAAACTTTCTCTCGTCGAGATAGATAATTCACGCGAACTCGGCGAGCTCGGGACTTCGTTATAATGAGCTCGAAGAAATATATTGCGCTGAGTCCAGTAGCGAAACAACTGACGAGTGACAATAACTCAGGCCACCTCATTTGCAGCATGATCGAACGACCAATAACACGGTGACTCAAATAAATACATATCCTTCGACCAAGTGCGAAGCAGATCGGTCGTGAGTATCAGCGCAGCTTCCACCTCATGCGACGGAGATCGTGCGACGCGTGGATGCGTCCAATTTTGATCGAGAATGACCTGATTTCCATCTTCAGAGCTAAGATCGATCCTGGAGAGTATCCCTCTCTACGTCGCCCTGCGTATTCGTCTCCGTTTTCCTCTCTCGCAGATTCCGGAGGAACGTCGTGGCGCGTCCGCAGAAACGGATCTTCGTGGTCGGTGCGGATGATTATGTCGCGAGCTGACACCACTGCCACATCGATCACTGTCAAGTAGATCGCGCGTTCGCACCTTTGTGCGGCTTCACAGAGGTATCACATATCTATTGATCCGAAAAAGGATCATCGATGACGTTTATTATGCGGATGAGTATGACTAGTTGCAAGTCAAAGTCTCGAATGTCGCTTATTTTATTCATAACGTTGAGTAATTTATTTAAAAGTTTTCATCGAATTCTCTCTCTCTTATGTCTGTTCATATCATTAATTAAGATGTGCTAGAATGTTGTTGAAGGCATACAGCTGAAGGGTAAAAATACCTAAAGTTTCAAGTGTTGCAATATAAGTATCCTACTTCTTACAGTTCTCTTTTTAATTTAAAACCTGAATGTTTAAAAAATTGAATTCCTTGTTATACTCTAACATTTAATATTTTAAATAACAGAAATATCTGTCTTATAAGTATGATTTGGTGTTCTTTTAATTCTAGGAAAACCGTTAAATATTTATGATATTTAATCGTAGAATTAATCATTCAAATATTTATTTTAATATTTGCGTAATTTAAGTATATTAACATGTTTTTAGTTTTATGCTCTTACCATTTATTTTCAATTCCGGCTGATGACAATCGCGTAAAAGATCGATCGTACATTGTTTTTCCTACAAAATCTGTATTCACTATGTTATTGCAATTCTCACTGTTTGGCTTTGCAATGACCTAATCCACTCGCGAAAATATCCGATTTGAACGGCGTACTTATCGCTCGTACTCCATGCATCACAAAAGCGCTATACCAATCTGAATGGACAATTTTCAACTTCGTGCACACCCCGCGGGAACTATAGTTCACTACCATTTCTCTTGCGCTCGTAACATAACAGTCCCCATGCATCAGCACGTTACGCTCGAGTTAATTCCATCAATCGGTTCCATCGAAATCAACACAATGCTAAATACTCTGAAACGCGATGCTGCACAGACCCTTTAACATTCCTCTATTGCCCGATGAGTATCCGATCGGTCCGTTAACCACTAGTTACCTACAACTCTGAGAATGCGTAGAATGGATGCATCTGCTTGCGTAAAGCCTTGTGTCTACGATGCTAGAAATCGGTAATCGAGATCTTGGATGAAGAAAGAATTGACCAATCGCAATGGTCAGGTGATCAAATTGTTCAAATGTGATTTGTTAATTTTTTCTCTGTCCGAGATCTCGGACCGATTTCTAGTATCGTGGACACAATCAGGCTTAATACCGACGATTTTCTACACTCTTATATTCACTTCTAACTCTTCCGCAGACTTCAAATGCAGTCTTTCAATTATTATCGCTTAAAGAGGCGTTAACTGGAGACCGCATTGATTAAATCCTAATATAGGATCAGATAAACATGTCAATATTCTAAATGGAATGAAATGTTCTTTGCTTCACTCTCGTCGTCATCTTGTTTTATTTTTCTCGTCTTTTGGTTCCACTTCTTCGAATGAACGATATTACGTTTTGTTTACCAGGATTTATGACGTCAACGTCATGTATTTTCACGAAGTCTCACGCTTGTGATCGGCGATACATTATCCATACCAAATGTTCGTACCGTTCATTCACAGTGCAAAACGGTTATTAGCAGTATGCTTCTACAACGTTTCTTTGGTTATCGCATCCATTACTGCTGCACGAGATATCGATTCGTTGCCCTGCATTTATACAAACATCCAATATATATGAATAAAATGCAGAGCACGTTTATTTCTGTTTTATTATTAATCCCTGCTAAACCAGAATTGCTTTTCATCGAAGGATCATCATATTAAATCTAACGGAATTCTCCAGATAATATAAAAATACTTGTTGTTAGTTAAAGAAATGTTTAAATTAAATAAAAATGAAAACATCTAGATTCAAAAAGAGATAAATTAAAAGCTATTCTTTATTTATTTATATATTAAATATAGTTATATTTTCAACTATTAGACTAATTTTATAAAATAATAAAAAATTATTGTGAAATATAAAATTTTATAATTTTTATAGTAGAGCAATAAAATCTCTTAAAAAATTAAAATAGACGTATAAATCTTCAAATAAGATAAATTCCAAGTGAATAAGTTAATTTAAAGTAAGTAAATTAATATTATATACACATTATTTTTTGTCCTGGGAAAATGTATTTGTAGCATTATAACAAATTATTAATCAATACTAATAGAGTATGATAAGTAGTATGCTAAGCAGTTTTTCCATGTAAAGTTTGTTTATTTAATATGACTCAGCCCGAGCTTCGATTATACGAACAGCTTTTACTGCGTTAACAGCCTTTGCTCCGCAATCGTGCAGAGTCTGAGGATTAAACCTGCTGGAACACCGAAGGGTGGCGCATGACCTTAATAGCCGTCTATGTTTTTTGTTACTTTCCTAGCTTGTTTTCCCTTTTAGCCTTTCACGAATTGGAAACCCTACACCTTGTTTCACGCTGCAGGCAGTCTTTGGATCTCCAGAGAGAGTAATATGGTTCGCTCCATTTTACGTAGATTTCGATTCCTTACATACGTTTGTTTAACGAAATAACTTTAAGATCTTTTTCTTTATAAATATTTTATTATCTTTTTATTCGCAAAATTTTGGAGGTCTTATTTTTTGCGATACTAACTGTGCTTTTGATTTTTGTTTCATCTCTTGATAATATGTAGATTTAACGGTATCTTTTTACATCACACATATTTAATTTTTTTATATTCTTTTTTCCCCTTTTATTAGGGTAAACTCGGGTATGATGGCCATAGTTTTTTAAAATGCAAAAAATATACATTTATTCTTGTTACTTTTTAACAATATTTGGGATATTACGTTCACTGAAGCTTAAAGTAACAAATACTATCGAAATTAAAGAGAAAATACTTAAAAGAACTTTAATTTTATCAAAATTTTACAAAGTATGCATTGGTCATCTTATCTGATTTTTAAGGAAAAGATGGCCATGATATTAAGAAAGATAGCCATAGTATTTATAAATAAATAGTGAAAATAAAAGTATTAATTACAAGTCACTTTGCAATTTATGTACGTAATGTTCATTATGGCAGCTTAACTGTAATTTATTAGACATTACAACAGTTTTTAGCAGACACGTGCAAAACTTTGCAGATAGTCGAAAGAAAAAGTATTAGATAATATTTATAATATTGTTATTTTGAACAGTGTACTCATATGACCTACTGTAAATATTGATTATCTTTAAGAATGACTATAAAATTGCACTATTTATCAATTATTGGAGAAATTATGGCCTATGGCCATCTTTTCCGTATGGCCATAATACCCTAGTTTACCCTATAGTTTTAACATTGGTCTTTAAAATTTTTTTTATATATAGAGCACTTAAAAGTTGATAAAATGTATAACTTCTAAAAAAACTTATAAAAACAAACTTATAAAAAAATACACTTGTGAACTGTCAGAATAATTGAAGTTATACAGATGAAAATGAAGTATATTTGCGATCAAATATTTTAATTAACATGATATATGAAGTTTATTTTATTAAGATTATTAATTATAATAATATATCGAGTTTGCCACTTGCGTTTGAAACAATTCATCAGTGTTAAGTGACTTTCGTCATGTTAAAATAAAAATACACTCTACAAAAATGTAGAGAAAATTCCATAAAAACGCGATATAACTTTTTAGATTATACTTATTTATTTTCAACTTTCTGGTATATCTCCAATCTTCCTATCAAACTTTGTGACCCTTAGTTATGTTCGTTCTGCCCTCTGGCGTAATATATATATATATATATATATTACGCCAGAGGTGTATAGGACATATTTTTTCTTGATAGCGTAGCCACCCCTTGTTTGTTAAAAGAAACCAAGGATCGCGTGATCAATGTTAAAAAGGCAATTTCAGAGTGGCATCCTCTCATGCTATATACCAGTACGGCAAAACCGTTCTTTATTCACATTTTATCGTTTATCCTTGTGTTTCCATCCTATATTTTTCCCTAATGTAATTACTAACCATTGCTAACATTCGAGTCACGTGTACAAACCACCTGTGGATGATGAATACAGCCAATCCTACACTTTCTATCTTATTTGTGTATTATTAATCCGCGTAGTAAGTACATAGTAGTAATTGCAATGCGTGTGTTTTGTTTACAACAACGTTTGTACCAATTAACATTATTCTCTTGCAATTTTTTGAATTCAGTTTATATGAATTGATATACGAAGGCAGACGCATACTTCCGAGAAGGTAGAAGATACATTTTTACAAATAAAACTTTTCTCACGTACGTACCTTCGAGAGTAGAAATTTTGAATTTCTTTGTATTTTTATTTAAAGAATGCTGAGCTGGTAAGACGTTAAAATAAAAATGATTTTTAAAGCAACAGGTCAAATGTAGGTAACTCCATTGTGGTTTTAACAGCTTAGTGTGCTGTCAAATAAAACACGTTATT
Source organism: Trachymyrmex cornetzi (assembly GCF_001594075.2). Classification (NCBI taxonomy): domain Eukaryota; kingdom Metazoa; phylum Arthropoda; class Insecta; order Hymenoptera; family Formicidae; genus Trachymyrmex; species Trachymyrmex cornetzi. The sequence continues at coordinate 1,338,107 of NW_017299926.1, read as the reverse complement.
CAAAAATAAAGTTGTGAAACTTTATTTAATAATATTTAATAATATTTAATAATCAGTAAGAAACTTTATAATTAGATTGTTTTATTATTGTTTATGGGATGAAAGAATTACTTATCAAAACTTTTCTATGTAATATATACGCGCTTTAATGTTAATGTTGTTTAATATTAAAATATGATTAATGGGACTAATGTAAAAAACGAAATATTTTATAAATTGCTGTAAATTAACGAAAATAATTGTTGCATTTTTCTCTGTAACTTTTTGAAATGTACATATCTTTCTTTCTCATAGTAAATTTCATAACAAAATATTTATACTAATACATATAAATATTTAGGAATAAATGATTAATTGATACATTATTGCACAGAATGATGCATAATACAAATAATATTTGTCTTATTTGTCTCCTATGAAATAATTGTGCAAACGTGTTTAAATGTATAGTTTCGGTGAATATTACGCGTCAATTCGCTTATGAAACACATGGATGAACAGATAGTTCCGCCATAATTTCATAATAATTCTACCTCAGTTGCAAAGCATACCGCGATTATTGATAATTGTAGTGGCTTGTAATGCAACATTGCTGTCAAAAGAAGAAATGGAAATTATTTTCTTTGATGTTTTATGGAAGAAATTAAAATTAATCTTGCTTATATATAAAACGATAAATACAAAAATATTGATAATTGCAAATATTCTTAATGATATATTTTATGAATATTTGTTTACTTTTGCTACTTTGCATATTGGAAAAGAAAGCAATCAGAATGGCAAGGACTACCATGAATGAATAATAAAATTACTTCTTTTTAAAATGAGAAATAAATTTATATATTTATAGTGAAATTTCATAGATCAAGCTTACTACAAAACTATTAGTGCCATTAACAGTGAAACCTATATACGCGTAGCAATATATTCCGTCATTCGATTAAATTTGCAACTCGGCCGTAATGACAAAGGTTTCTGCCTCTCATCGACTCAGTCGCATTGCACCCCTCGATTCCTATCGAATTTAATTTCACGCGTTTGATTGCAACGAGGGGCTACTAGTGGTGCAGAGCAAAATGGACAGGAAAAAGAAGAAAAAGGAAATTGACACGAAATGCCTCGAATCAATAATCCGGAAAGCTCTTGCGAGATCAAGTTTATGTCAGATTCCACCTACACGATAAAAGAATTGATCTTTCTCTTGTTTTCCCATTTAAGTCGTGTAAATAAGATTATTTATCGCTTCGATATTACCTTTTATTTTGACGAAAAGACAAGAAATTTGTATTGTTATTATTATTAAAGAGACGTACTGTGTTGATCAGAAAGTTCGTGCCGTTTTTTTAACACAAAATTTTATTTACAGTATCTTCGTCAAAAATAAACGAAATTTAAATTTAAAAAAACGGTTTTGAAGATTAAAATCTCTACTTTCGAAAAGTTGCTAGATTTTTTAGTTTCTGTGAGTTTGGTAATTTTTACATATAGAAAACTACGAATTGAGAAAGATGGAAAATTTTCTTCTAACTTTGGGTCTATCATTTGCCCAAAAAAATTTGCGAAAATTTTCGGCTTTCCATCTAAGTGAAATCTTAAAGTTTTCCTTACAAAATTGTTTTTTAAAAATGTCCTTAAGATTTTTTGTTATTGAGTTATCGCGAATTAAATAAAAGGAGCATTTTGATTGCTCGTTACTTCGTTAAAAATTATCGTATCGCAATTTAAAAAATCAATTTTTAAAGCTAAAACTTTGCTCTATTGAATGGTATAATAACAACAAACATATTCTATATATCATTTTAAGTTAAAAAACGGCACGAACTTTCTGCCCCAACACAATAATTTGAAAATTGTATTTCTAATGTAATCTGTGCAACTATTATAACGATGTATCTGTAAAATGATTGAAATTTAATTTGTTGAGGATCTTCTTCAACTCATATTAATTGTACATCGCAAAAAGTGATTTAACTTAAGTGACTCTATAAAAAATATGTTATTGTTTAATTGAATTAAAAAAATGTTCAAGTTACATTTTCGATTTATTGTTAACTAATTCTCATGTACAGCTTTATCTCTAACAACGCTATGTTAGATACTTATGGTATGCACAGAAGAGCTTCGGTGCTTACCTAACTTTCAGGTTAGTATTCTCGGTTAATTAATCGCCCTCTATTATGATAAAGTACGCCAATGAAAACTAATGTTTTCAATTGAAACGCAAAATCGCTCGTGTTTCTAATAAAATGCACTGATGAAGGAGCTAAAGAACTGAAATAGTGTCGATAGCTTTTAAAAACTAAAGCATTGATAGCTTTTGAAAACTACATGTAAAAAATAAGCGAGGCGATCTTAGACCAGAAAATAAAAATTTAATTAGCTCGCTTTGTCAGCTCTTTGCATGCTTTTCACTTGCGTCAAATTCAATTTTGACTTTTCAAGTTGAACAAAAGAAGAGAAATGTGATAAACGGGTAAAATTGAGATGAAAGACCGCACTTAAAGAAGTAAGGTGAATGATGGGATTAAAAGTTTTTGGTTAGGTATTTGAAAAATAGCTAAGAGCACAAGAACTTCGGATAAAAAATTTTATAGATTGCTGTGGAAGATGAAATATGGCAGAAAAATGAGAGGAATTTAAAATGTGTATGTGTGCGCGTGTGCGTGCGTGCGTGCGTGCGCGCGCGCGCGTGTGTGTATGTGTAATTGAAGGCGTATAAATGTATAACAGCTATTACATTAAAGCAAATTATATTTTCGGTTTATTTCCTTAAATAATTGTAAATTTAAACTTAGAAATATTAAAAATAAAATTATCCATAATTAAATAATTAAAATGTCTAATAAAACAAATAACGAATTAAATCTTCAGTTTTGGTGTAATAATTTCTTTTTTAGTAGACGAATAAAAGATATTGGTATGAAGGGAAGAGAGAGAGAGAGAGAGAGAGAGAGAGAGAGAGAGAGAAAGGGGAAAGAGAAATGCAGATTTAATATAATTTTCTTCATGGAAAGATCGTTTTCGGTAGACAATAATAATATTAAAACGCGTAATTTAATTTTACAGCTAAAAATATTAAGCATAAGATAATTTTAAAATAATGAATGAAAGAATAATCTTCTATATTTCAAAGAAAAGTCTACGTACGAGAGACAAAATTGAAATTTGCTAATATTTGAGAAGTGTAACGAGAGCAATTTAATAACTTCAACGATAACGGGAATTCAATGTGAAAACTGAGCAATAACAAACTTACGTGATTGACATTCTAATTATTATAAAATGTAATAAGTCGTCGATTTGTCGTACAATAATTCTCATGTAATTCACTTTATTTAATAAAACATTATCGTTTAAAGAATCGATTATTGTAATAATTGATTAGAAATAAACTTTAATATTATATATAAATGTAAATATATAAAATTTAATATTACAAACAAAAATAATAAAATATATGCAATTCTTTCTTATTGAATAAATTTAATATGATATATTGTATTATAATAAAATCTTAAATATTTTTATTTAAAATTAAATGCATTAAAGCTTGATTAGATGATTAATATTTTTTATTTAATTTTGTTTGTCATTGATTATTTTTCAAGCTTCATAATATATCTAGCGCAAACTTTTGATTGAGAAAATTAAGAAAAGAGCTTTTGCACTTCATAAAAATGCAAATCATGATTGCGATAAATGAATAGGACATCTAAAATTGAAGGAAAAATAGAAGAATGTATTGAATATTGATGGAATAAAATAAAAAATGATAACGTTAAACTAATAATAGAGATTATTTTGACTTAAAAAGTAAAAATTCAATATAAAAAAGATGATCCCTAATATTGTAGATTGGAACAATTAATTGTTAAAAATATCAATTGATATAACAGATATAAATGATAAAAAGAATAATTTATTCTTGATATTATAACATATTGTAAATTATTTTACTTTTGTCAGTTCTCAAAATTAATTACATTGACATTTTCAAAAAAATTTTGAGCCTTAATATTTATAAAAAATATTTATTAACATTTGTAGTGTTTAATATATTACTTTTAATATATTATTATCATTGCTGTTTTCACAATATTTTCTTCAATCGTGTAATTATTTTTGAAAATTAATCTTAAATTTTTTATTTAAAGTTTATAATTAAGCAAAATGTTATGAAGAAACGAATAAATATTATTTTTAATAACGATATTTAGGTCATTGATATAATTGTTATATTTCTCAAACAGAATAACAAGTCACAACAACATCAAAATGATGTTAAAATAAATCGTAAATGATTGGATTTAATATTTATTTGAAGCTATTTGGACATAATTTTGATGTCATGATGATTTGTGTTCTAGGTTGAATTATTAAATACGATTATGTATTTAGCTTTTCTTCATTAAACAATATTCTTTCTAAATTTACTTTAACATGAATTAGAATTCAGAAAATATTACTGCAATTTTTTTCCGGCTGCTCTATCTAACTTTAAGATTCCACAATAATGCTTCGTGAACCATATCTGCAGTTTCAATTCCCTGCAATCTCGCGGTTCGATTTCTCTTTTTTCCCCCATTTCGCTTGGTGCGGATTGAAAGGAGGAGGGAACCGAGCTTACCTTTGTTATCTTCCATTCTTTTAAAGCTGAATGTCGTTTTGGAAGGATAAAAATTGCAGATGAGCGTGATTACAAAGGCTTAATTATCAAATATTCAATTTTAAATATATATAACTATAGTTGCAGAATGTATGACGTTTCTCGCACAAAGTATAGCAAAACATAATTTTCTAAATTCTATGTAATATTATATATGATAACGCTTGAAAGTAATTTTTATGGCTGTTACTACAAACTTAATTTGTAATAATAAACGTAAAGAGAGAGAGAGCATTAAAGACCGTGATTATCAGACTTGTATTCATCTCACGATGAATTGTACAAGAAGAATAGACTTTCAAGAATTATTGTAACTCAAAATTCCACCACAACGCGAGAGAAGTGCTGTCTTGCATATCTGTGCAAGTGCTATTAATATGATAAGTTTGTCTCCAATCTGTATCCCTGTATTTCCGTTCATTTAAATCCTATTTCTATCAATAATCATGACAGTACGTCGAAATGCGAAATGGAGTAGCTGAGATCTTGTCAGATAACGATATCCGGATATTTCCGTAAATCCTGTTATCACCGATTTCCCGTTCGCATAAATAGTTCTAATCCAATATATCTCAAGGCAACCTTGACACCATCAGGATATCTTGAATCCGTTAGAAATTGTGCATGTCCATTGACAAAATAGGCATGTCAAGAGACAAGATATACTGATATGTTTTTTCAAAGAATTATCATTTTATTTGAACAGTTTAAAAAGTTGTATAATATTATAAATATACATATGACTGTTAAGGAAAATTTACAGTGTAACTTATAAGAATATATTGATGATGTTATATTTTTCTATTTAAAGTATTATCTTTATACACCAATTTTATTTTAAGACTAAGTTGCTTTATGTACACTGCATAATAAGATTAAAGTAGATAAATTATCTTTCTTCAAAAAGTTATTGGAATCAACAAAATTTGATTTTTAACATTTATTTGAAATCATTAAAGTTTATTTAGTTTAACGTGTACAATTAATGTTACTTATTAAATATACCATCTTTTACAACTATACAATCGTATTTTCCAAATGACACAAGTACAAAATAGATTTCCTTAGTTCGATACATTTCACGGTCAAACTCTTGTAATGTTATTTAAGATATACTCTAACTTCGCTGAACCGGTCATCGGTTGCAGGATTCCGTACAAACGTGACTGCGATCCTTCCACAAGTACTTTCCAAAATCCAGGGCTTAACTAGACCCGACACGACTATCTTCCTAAACTTCGGCATTGGTTTCTCTATCGTGATTCCGCGAGTGACGGAATAACTTCGAGTTTGTTGAGAAACACGTTTAGAAACCGCAGAATCCTGCGGGTGTCTTTTCCCGTTAACGACGATTTCCTGTTACGGAACGAGCAGAGGCTTGTTTATTAGGCGATTTCATTGCCGTCTTTATAAAATTTACTTTATAGCTTCTCACCGCTCGTTTATTGCAGAGCATGTTTAAGCATACGTAAGATTATCAAATTAGGACCCGGTAAACAATTTTTCAAGCACGAATATGTATAAATATGTATAAATATACACAAATACGTATAAATATTCATGCATAATTATATATGAAATATGTCCACATATGATCATACATCCCTCTTTTTTTTGTAAAATTACTTTTTAGTGTAATAAAAATAATAATGCGAAAACAAAAAATAATTAAAGGGATAATTTTCACATTGTTCGTTTTAAAATATCAAGTTTGAAGAAATGTAGAAAAAATAGCTTATATACAATTATGTATAATTTTTTGTCGGGATGTACTCGTGTGTGATCATTCTTTTTCATCTTAAACTGTTAGGCCCAGTTCCACAACTCACGGTTAATTCTTAACCGAGGTTCAACTTATTCATTGTCTCTTTCCAATTCTCGAATTGGAAAGAGATGAGAAATGAATTGAATTTCGGTTAAGAGTTAACCGTGAGTTGTTGTGTTGTTGTGTTGTGTTGTGTGTGGAACTGGGTCTTAAACCTTGTGTTTGAGTTGTTGCAACAGAGTCATATCTTTAGAAGGTGGAGATCTATTTCCAAAATCTTACAATCTTTCCTTAAAGGATTCGTTATTCATTATTTTAGTATATTCATGAACTCAAAATATGACACTATTTCAACACTATAATAGCTTTTTTGTTCTGTAAAGTTTAAAATTATTTTATTTAAACTTTAAAAACTTAGATAATTTAACTTCGGTTAAAATTGATGTAAATTTCATAATTTTTTAAAATTTAACAGTATATAAAAATATATCAATATAAAAATACGTATATACGACGTGATCCATTGAGAATGAAGGAAACTATGTAATGATCAAATTGTATTTCATCAAATAGACAGTTATTATTAATTACAAAAGCAAAATTGCAAAAAAAGATATTTGCCAGTTTTACATGCAAAGACATTTACAGTCACGAGATATTAATGGATTTATTAAACTCGATATTTCGTTTGCGATCATCATAAAATAAAAATATAGATGCGTATAATATATGCAAATTCCCCCTTTATCGCCTCTGCATTCTGTAGATTGTAGTCAATTTTCATAAATCAGATCAACCGTGACCCGGTTTTTCCCATTTTCTTCTATCCGTTTAATCCTTGGAGCAGTCAGCAAAAAGCGAAAGAAAAACATTATTCCACGTTGTTTGCATGAGTGAGAGAGGGAATGCAAGACCGAGCACATCGAAGTTCTGCGTCAATCGAATAACATTTCCGTTGACTTCTATATTGTATTCTCTACAATATACCAGAGAGAGAGAGAGAGAGAGAGAGAGAGAG
>NW_017299926.1:1309951-1330636 GCF_001594075.2 Trachymyrmex cornetzi | reverse complement strand
GAAAACGAGCTAGTGATATACGAACCCGCATTCTTTACTATCCGTTGTTTGGATTTACAACTTTTTTTCTCCGCACGTTTCCATTCTACCACATGTCATATTGTCAGCGAACCTGATAAATGAGCATTCGATACTATCGAGAAACTCTAATCCCTTAAAAAACTTGATGCAAAAACGTATTTATTTATTGGATCTGTTTTTTCTTATATACTTTATATATCTTACGGTATTTGATACAAAATATGTAAATTCTCATATTTTTGCAAGAAATTAACAGCGACTGACGGGAAACACAAAGACATATACTAAAGTTTAAGAAATATAGTAAATGTAATTAACAAAGTTAGACTTTTGTATTAACAATATTAATTGAAAATGGACTGAGATGTATTTAGCACAAATGAAGAAGGTTATAGTCAAGGCGGGACTTGATGTCTAATAATATATATATATGTGTGAATTTTTATAATTTCCAATTTAAACACACACAAACTGCGCGTCAATTATTTATTGTTCTTGAAACACAGTCTTAGGCTGAAGCTGGAGTACGTAATATCACAAATGATAAGCAATTTAATATTATTGGTGCTAATAAACATCTTTAAAGCATGGTACATAATTTGCGAAAAATATCAAAAGGAATTCGATACTTTATATTAATCATGATAATAAAATTTTGAATTTTATTGTCAGAACGAATTTAAAAAAAAATAAAAACATGCATGCTATGACCAAATTTAAGCATACTACACATTACTATAATTACCAATTAATGTGGTATTACACGCGAAGATGACTCTCCAACGAACGGTTGAAAATCTCAGTAATTGATTCAGCCGCGGTCCTGACGCTCTAGATCCTCGTGAAATTATCGAACCGATTAATCGAAAGCATCGTAATTGCTTCCGGCTAATCTTGCTGTTACTTGGCAAAGAAATACTAATTACAGTAGAATAGATATTCTCGAGAATATTGTCGGTAGACACAAGACCGAAACGCAGTTGTATTTAATTTACTTCAAACTTTATTCCTACGTGTATTCGAAGAGAGTTTTATTATTAACATTGTTCTGTTATATCAATTTAGAAAGTTCACGTGCCCATCTGTTGCATCTGTTATTATCTATTATGTGTTCCACAGAGCAAAAGAAACGAAACTCGTTTCTTGAGAATGAAAAAGAGAGAAAGAGAACTAAATAATCGAATTAAATACTAAGAACTTTAATATCTATATATCTAAGGATTAAAGGATTTATAGATCCAATTACTGAAGCATTTAAGTATTTAAACACACAAAATTCTATAGAGCTTAGATACGGAAGAACTCGAGGTATTTAAACACTTTGAGAATAATGAACCTAAAAGAACGTAAGTAACTTACGTAATATATTCGAGACTTGACTTGCAATTATGTATCATCCGCTTGACATCGAAGCAAAATCTTATTTTATCTTTCAGTATCGTCTTAAGTATCGGCGACTCTCGATGAACATTTCCTCGATGCTTTACAAAGTTTCCAATCTTCGTGTCTAATATAAAATATCATTGTTCGTTTTATGCTAGTAAATCAAATTTTGTCTTCCTTCTAAGGAATATAATATTATCATGTTTACAACGTATGAGAGAAATATATTTACAATTTTGGATGTTAAATAATAATATATATGAGCACTAGTAAAAGAGGTGTTATTAAAGTGTCTTATCTTGTTGTGATGGATTGTGATATGTGTTTTCCATAATGTTATATATTAATTAAATTTTAAATAAATAAAACATACAGTATATATTGCGATAGTTATAACGTTATAAAAAAGAAATATACATTTACAAAGAAGTCCAGCGAGTAAAAGTGTGCGCGAGGTGTCTAATAAGCTTCTGAGTGTAATGTATAAATCTTCAACGATGACAATGACGAGAGTACGAAAAAAATACATTATAATGACTGAAGTGTTACTAAAAGTGGACTTTAATATGCGATAGATCACTTGTAATTAATGTAGACGCTAAACTTGTTATTCTGTGTTTGTGACCGTGTACCTGATTTACCTTAAAGTAAAGCAGTTAATACTTTAACAAAAATCGAGATTAACCTTTTAAAACTAAAGATTAGAAGAATCGAAATCGTGACTCAAGAGAAAAAAAAATGCGTGGCTTATATGTTCTTTTGATGGTGGGCGCACTAGTCGCCTCGTCTAGGGACGGGTTAAAATCATCGATCGGCCAGACTGATCATCAAAAATTGATGAGAAGCAATACTTCGTTGCCAAAGCTTAGCATCGGCCTGATAGTTCCGCACACGAGTTTTGGTGTGCGAGAATACACACGAGCCATCAATAAGGCCGTTCTCAATTTGCACAAAGGTCATGGCAGGACCAAAGGCCAGTCCAGATTCTCTTTCCTGGACAAATACGAGTTCACCCCATCGCAGGTCAATAGCACTATGATGAAGCTCACGCCGAGTCCGACAGGTAAATATTTTCGCGATTGATTGAGTCTCGGGGAGAATGCGTTTATTCTGTTGTCGGATACAAGGATTAATGTTAGTATTTTATGATATTCTCCTATAATTCGTTCCTGAAACAAATACGATAATATAAATATTTTTAACGAAAGAGTTATATAAAGTGACAATCTATTTTTCTTTATTTGCAAAAATATAATATAGAATAATAATGTAAAATTATATGATTTACATACATAAATTTATTTTCCGTTTCATATGATTTTACTTGATTTCTTCTAATGTTACACATTCTTAATCAATGGTTACATACAATTATATATTTTAGATATGGAATATACAATTTAGATAAATATTTTGAAGCTAATACAGGCTTGACAAAATATTACGCAAATCCGATAGGTAAATAAGCTACCATAAAATCAAGGGGAAACGAGTTTGCTTTGTAAATATATAACAGATGTCAGTGATATAACTTTATCGTAAGACTAGTAACAATGTTTTAACCCGGTAGACGGTGTGGGTCCATTGAAACCGCTTAGTTAAATCTGTTTGTTAAAAATGTTAAACAATTATCTTTACGTTACATCTGCAAAACAAATTGGATTATTTTTATTAAAATATACTTAGTATTTTTTCATTCTTTTTTATACGAATTTAAAAAAATATTATTTTGGTTTCTTGAAATTAAGTAGGATGCTTTTGAAATTAATTAATGCCTTTTAATTAACATAAGTCAAATGGATCGTACAAATTCAGCGTCAGTAACTATGCTACAGAGTTTTTATTAGCTCTAGAGAGTTAAGCTTAGGTTTTAGCTTGGGTTGTTATCAACGCGGAAAGAACGCTCTTGTTAAAGTAACTAAACATTTAGCTAGATACAGATCTGAAAACAAATTTTTTTAAATCAAAATAATTGTGTAGGGCGCTCAAACTGGTTGCTAAAATGTTAAAGTTTTTTGCAACATTATTTATTATGTTTGATTGTTCTACATGTTTATTATGTTTGATTGTTCTACATGATAATTTTGATAATTCAATAAATTGTTTTCAGATCCGTACCTAGCTAAATTTTTAGATACTTGAACAAAGTAATTGAACATTTTTTCTTATCAACTTAATAAAGGAATAGATATAATAGGTCATCGTTTCTATTATTTAGGTATTTTGACGGACAGATTTTATTTAATGTACATAATAGTTTTAGACTATTTTAGAACGTTTCATTAACAACAAAAAATCCGCAAGAGGTAAAGTTGTTTTAATGGTTTAGGTAGGTTGATATTTTTTTCCTTTATTTGGTGATGTTTGAAGTCTGCTCGCGTCGTGTGAACATCGCCAAGCAAACACAACTGTGCACAAACCTCTCGTAATTTCCCGTCTGACGACGTTGGTCAGGAAGATTTTACCATGGGAAGTATTTCTCTGCGCGTTGTTCGGCCGTAGAAGTGATGTACGACCTGTCGGAATTAACATTGGCGCATTGCGTTTCTTCGTATCTGAAAGATGTCCTAGAGAGCCAATATTTCAGGCTTAACTCACACGTTCATGACGACAGCGAGTAGACGATGTCAGTGTATTTACGCGTTTACTGTCACTCGGTATATGATTCTCGTCGTCCGAAATTTCCTCTTTCATCTATGTAATATTTAGACAGCACACTAGCTTCCAATCTCAATGTTTACATAGAACGACTGCGACCATATTACTTTAAATGACGATACACACACACACTTTGAGTTTGAAAAACCACCTTCTTTTAAGTGACACATAGGAAAAAAAATAACAGTAATCATATTATTAAAGTTTAAATAGTCATAGAGTGAAATTTTTTCGATATTCTTCTTTGTAATTACGAAAATTGTGTAGAATTATTGTATGTTTATCATTGCACATGATTACATTTTTGGAAATAATTATTGCTGAATGAAATGTAAAACAGTGTCAATATCGGTCAAATTGCTATATATAGTCACGAATTGATATTAAATTAGTCAACTTCAACTTATCTGATTTTAATGAATAAAATCAATGATATTTAAATGATTAAATAACTTGCAAATCTGATTAGTTGTGAAACATTTTAAATATTTAAATACTAAGTGTCGTGAATAAGTGATCGATTAAATGGTTATCGATTAAGCTCGTTTTATGCTAAACGTCAACTGTCGTTAGTTTCGTGTTTACGAGAACGCTACTACATATACTCTGCTCAAGCTTTTAGACTAATTGTGAGATATTTACGCAAGGAACGTTCAGCGTGCATTCAATTAAACTTATCTCGTCAATTTATACTTTGCTAAATGTAAAGAAGTTTGAAAATCACATTGCACTTTTTTTACTACTCGAATTATTTCGTCATGACGTAATACCAAATCCTTCTTCTACGAGTTCTAATTAAGAAAAAACTTTAAAATTTACGACTGAAGGTAAAATTGCTGCGTATTAAATTTATGAAAAATGTTCGGTTAAACGCGAACGGATAATTAAAATGTAATACATGCAATATATAATTTTTTAATAATGCCTTCACGTTATATTAATACTATAATAACAATATTTCTATTAATTCAATTACACGGTTAATAAAAATTCAGTTTATAACTATTACTTTCAAACAAATAATTATAAATATAATAATGATAAGATATAAATTATTATATCTCTCATTATTACGATATAACGAGAATAGAGAAATTCTCATTTATTTATGAATGTTTGATAATATTTTTAATATTTCGAAATACGTGCTTAATAAATGTAAAGTATACATTCTAATTAAATTCTAGTAAACGTATCTTAAAACAGTTATATGATATGATGGCGCTAACCGATAAATTTTAACCGATAAATTTTAACTCTTTTAATTTTTTTCTGGCATTCTTACAATATATTACACTTTTTCATTATTACTTCGTAGAAGTACATCCTTCGCAAATTGAAAAGAATTATATTTCTATCGTAATGATGTATTACGCCTATCATAAGATATTAAACATTGTTAAATAAATGATTATATACATAAACAGATGCAATCTATTTTTCAGTAGAATAAAGCCGTATATGGTCAGACATGATTAGATTTATATCTTTATGACTATAAAGGAGAAATTTTTTCGTCATACTTAAACTCTTAAACCTATATTTATTTGGAAGGATAGAATGGTTTCCATTAATTATGAAACTATGGAAGCCTATTCCACACGCTCATAATAGCCTGATTAATTAATATGTGGTTAAGCTGAACTATCAATATACAAGGGTTGGCCCGCAGCAGCCAAGGCAACATTCCCAAGCTAGTATCTCCGATTACGGTAGCGTAATCATTAGCGATATTGTAATTACCGGCGAAATATCTTTGCGGCCAATTATACGGAAGCCTCAATTTGTCAGGATTGTCGTTATTGGCATCGTAATTATTGGTCGAAACAAATGCGACCGATTTCTGGTTTGCAGCTAATGTAGATATGTTAATATTAATGGTTTAGGATTGGCGGAATCATGTTAAGTTGCTCACAAATATCACGATCAGAATAGCGTTACAAATATAGTTCTACGGAGGTGACTAATCTTGATGAATTGCGTGTTTAATTACGTTAACTGGATTTACGTCTGTATCAGTAAGGATTAATAGATTTTGTGAAATCGTAAGGTATATTCCACTAATATGTGCTACAGCATTATACAAAAATAGACGTACAATTTGGTAACGTGGAAAAAATTAATGTGTGATCACAGACTTACAATTAAATAAAACTGGATATTAATTTAACATTTGTCGAATGAGACGGGTAGCGTTCATATTTGATAATTTCATGCATCCAATTTTAAATGCCGTTTGCTGTTACAAGCGAGAATTCAACATTCCATTAGGAATTATTAATTTTCGCGGACACGCAAAATCGTAAATAACCTATTCATTGATTTAGACCAAACACCAACAAGTCATAAATAATCTGTTCGTTAATAACACTTGATGAGAGTTTAAAACAAGCGGTACCAATTTGTCCAGTTCGTCATCCACTTTTTGAACATTTACCACTTTCATGAGTACAATTATAATTTATAAATTTCCACACAAATGCAATAATGCAAAATGTCTATATATATATATGTATAAATACACACGCACACACGCACGCACGCACGCACACACACACACATATATATGTATGTATGTATATACATTTATTGATAAATGAATGAACAACTCTCTCAACATTAATAATGCAGTTTTATTGCGACTAACAAACAATACATTATTTATCAGAGATGAACCTTTTCGTTATATTTTTAATTGTTACAAATAATATTTAATTATAATATACCTTTTTAATTGTAACAAGTATTGCGTGTTTAGACCGTTTTATTGTATTAAAGTTCATTTTAAAGGTCTATGTACGTTCAATCTCAACAAATTACGAACGCATGGTCGACGAGGCACTCAACTACACAATATTCCAAAGTCAAGGTAGTTCCTGATCAAAGGAATTTACGTTAATCGACTTGCTGTTGCTTGATACAGATTGAGCTACTACATTCATGGTACTACGTTTTCACTAATTTAAAACAGGCCATAGTATATATACATATACAGAGAGAAGTGAAACTGGGCCTGTTAATTTAATATAATCATTTAAGAGATTTGTGGGTTCTACAGATTGTTAAAATATGTCTCTAAATCACCGTTATTTCTTTTGATAAGAATACCTAATATACGTTTTTTTCCGTCACAAGTAAAATAATTAAATAAATTACATAGGTACTCATGTTAACGTATTTATTATACTAGTTCCATTTCTATTGTAACATTGTTCATTAGAGGCACAGATTGCTACGCAAATATTATTTTATTGTGCCAAACTTGATTGTGGCTTTGTGTTGGAAACAATATATGTGAATAACTACTGTTACGTTAAAATAACATTATTTGATAATGTTAATGTAGTTACAAATCCAATTAAATAATGTATTTTATGATGTCGATATTAAAGGTATGAGTTTATTATTTACATACATATTTCAATTGTTCTCAGTGGCTAAATTGATTTTCGTTTGGTACTTTAGTCAAATTTTTTGTGAAAATCTCAAAATATATTATATAACTAAAAGATATACAACCAATCATGAATAGACTGGATTAATTAATCAATGGTTTCAATAATTGCAATAGTTATATATTTTAATGATTTATTTGCACATAATGTGACAATTATACTAAATAAATAACATAATATATGCACATAACATAGTAATGAATATGAAAGTGCAGTGTTCAAATATGCCAATATAATTTGATAACAAGGTGCGTACAATACTTATTATAACTCATAAATTATTCTAAAATTATAGATAAATTAAAGAGAGAATAAGATTGACTATAACGCATAAGTATATACAGACATGTTTCAAGAAATATAGTAAAAAATTAACGAAAGGAATACTCCTATAGCTGTTACTTCATAGACATAATTATTTATAGATATCTATAGATAAAGAAACATCAATTCTTTCATTTAAATATTTATAACTATTAGCAGGATAAAATCTAACCCTTTTAGTTTAATCGCTATTAAATTAGTAGTATAAAGATTGAAATAAAACAGCATTTATTTGTATACATATATGTTTATTAAATATACATGCTTCTAAATTTTTATAAAAATGTTTCGTGTTCAAATTACAGCTGTGTAATACATTTTAAAATTATTTCGAGTTGATCATTAAAGATCATATTGGACAAGACAAATCGGCTCTTCTATGGCGATTAATCATCTACTCGACTAGTACTTGGCAGAGCAGCAAAGTACTTGTATTTAATGAAATAACGTTATATTATAGCAGTATTTTCTGATTCAGAGAATATTTTCTCTGATTAATCGAATTAAATTATCGATTATACATACATTATGAGGATTATGAGACTTAAATTACACATGTGCGCGCGCGCGACCACCGTCGAAAGTGAAATAAATGCTGACAGCGAACTTTATCTTTAATGTACGGATTATTGAAATTTCAATATTAGAAAATTCATCATTAGAATTTTATTAGCAATTTTAATTTTAATGACAGATTTCTAATTATTGCGATATATTATCTGTGAGTTCAAAAGATTACAGTATCCTTACTTTTATGTTAAAAGCAACTAAAAATAAAAAATTCCTTAAGGAATAAAAAGCATAATCTAAAGTATTTACTTAAATCCAATCCCTGCTCTACATTGTCTTTTAACATCTCAATTCTGTGTTGTGACCTTGATGCTTTTTGCTTAAATTGGATCGGATAAAGTCAAATGGAAGAAGTATCACATGAAATAAAAATTAAAACTTTCTATTACACTAAAAATTTAAAACTTTCTAAAAAATTAAAACTTTCTATTACACTTTGTATTTCAAAACAATAGAGTGTAACCAAAACGAGGTCAGTCGGTCAAGCGTATTTCTGCGTGAGATAGGTCGAACTACATTCACAGTCGTCGTTTTGCTTTTCGCTTTTCGAAAAATGGGCGTGTCTGTGATAAAGGCGCAGAAATAAATTTAACGGGAAAGAATAACGTGGCGTAACTGGATGGTGGTAGTAAAAAATTAAAATTACGTGTACCATTTTATTCCTGCAACTAAGCGATAGTATTCGGCAACGAGATAAGCTTAATGGTTATACTGATGAAAAGAAAATCCATTTGATTTTACTGGATTATTGTAACTTGTAGAATATGGCACCGATTGCTTGTCGATATTTATTCAATTAGCTAATACAATCGCTTTGTAAAATTAAAAAAAAGTGAAAGCAAATCGGAAAAAGGAATTCATTATAAATACACATAAACGATTGTTATTTCCACGAATATTATTTTGTAACTTTCAAATGATTGACAATAATTAATCGTGTCGTGTTAAGAGATACTATATATGGATGGTAATAAAATAAAAAAAACTTTTAAAAATTTCCTCTAATAATAAGGAAATAAATATGGTAAAAAATTGGAATATTTTTTATTTATTAGAATTACTATTTATTATGAAATAATTGTTTGTGTTTCAGCTATCTTAGACTCGCTTTGCAAGGAGTTTCTTTCGGTGAACGTATCGGCCATCTTATATCTTATGAACTACGAGCAATACGGACGCAGTACGGCCAGCGCTCAATATTTTCTTCAATTGGCCGGTTACTTAGGAATTCCTGTGATTGCGTGGAATGCCGATAATTCTGGTCTGGAGAGAGTAAGTTATTACAACTAAAATGAGAAAAAAGTAAAAGAACTTTTTAATGTGTTCCTGCGCGTAAACAATATCTACAGATGAATTTTTCATTACGTCAAAGAATGTCTCAAGTTATATTGAAATATACGAGATGAAACAGCAGTTTGCAATAAAGCAAGTTCGGACTATTTACTTTTTCTCGTTCTGCACATAGAAATATTTTTTATAACATATAAAAGTGAAGTTAAAATTGAACTAAAATATAGTTTGTGTAAATAAACATATAGTTCGTGTACTTCGTCGACATTCACGAAACATAACGGGAATTCCGTTGGTTTGTAGCGGGCGTCGCAGAGTAGCCTGCAGCTGCAACTGGCACCGTCGCTGGAACATCAGACCGCGGCGATGCTGAGTATCCTGGAGAGGTACAAGTGGCATCAGTTTAGCGTAGTCACCTCGCAAATAGCTGGTCACGACGACTTCATACAGGCGGTCAGAGAGAGAATCTCCGACATGCAGGACACATTCAAGTTCACCATACTGAGCGCCATTCTGGTTACCGAACCGCACGATTTGCTCGAGTTAGTTAAAAGCGAGTCGCGAGTGATGCTACTGTACTCGACCAGAGAAGAGGCTACTCATATCCTGACCGCTGCAAGGGAATACAAAATTACTGGCGAGAATTATGTGTGGGTCGTCACGCAAAGCGTTATCGAGAATCTACAAAGTCCCAGTCAGTTTCCGGTCGGAATGTTAGGTGAGTCGCTAAACTATTCGTATCTATGTTCGCGGTCACTGGATTTACACATTCTCCTAATTTTAAAATACCATGAGGTCCGTGTGTACGAACTTCCAGTCAAATTGTGCGTAAACTATAATCAATATTATAACGTTCACGAAAATAAATAAAAAATTGTGACACATTTTAATTAAATTTACAATTTTTATATATAGTTTTAGACTAAAATTTTCTGCGATAATTTTATATCTGAAAAATTAAGCATTCTTCTGTCAGAAGCCTTCTTTCTCGTTTTATAATTAATTGAAAGAAGATCAAAATATATTCACAAAATTTAAAGATTACGTAATATCAAATACGTATTTATTATATTTTAGTTTAAAACTACATAAAAATATTATTAATTAGTCTAACACTACATAAAAATTATAAAACTATGTAAAATTAATTAAACTTATAATAAAAATTTAATTAAAATATATATTACGTTGAAAATAAATTAAAAATAACTATCTTTTCTAATTAAAAGAAAAACATAATGCATATATATATATGTGTGTGTGTACACAGTGTAACACGAAAACAATTCTAATTTAATCATTACACAGAATTCATTTAAAATAATGTATAATCTCACATCTCTTTCGAATGTGCTAGGCGTCGCGGTAAAACGGAGTATTTACGTCGGTTACACATATGTTAACATTCAGAGTACGCCTTTTATTGGTAAGAATGCATGGCTTTCGGGCGGTTAAACGGAAGAGTTATTCACACCGTGACCAGAATCGCGGAAACAGAAAATTGATTTCTTCCTTGAGAATTTTCTAAGAATATCCTTGAGAGAAAAATAAATTCGTCGAATTCCTTCTGGTGAACCATGTAGAATAACATAACTTAGATTGAATCTCTCGCGTCTGAATTTCTGTGAGCTAAAACTAGTGCGGTAAACTCGTTCTATGTATATAGAACGCAAACACCTCGTGCTCTTAAAACACGATTGCTATGAATCAAGCAAAGCAAACGTTGCTTGCTTATATTTAATATTCTCTGTCTTTTCCTTTCAAGTTCTTTCTGTTGCAAGAGTATATATATTCAACTATATTTATCCATATAAATCCACATTTATCTTACGTTAGCTAACACGAAAGAAAGTAAGAATTTTATGTTTTTCATCAAAAAGATGTTATACACTGCTTGCAGCTCTGCAAAACGAAATTGTGAAATTCAAGATTTTTCTGTATCTCGCTAAATTTTCAAAGAATATTTCGTCCTGAAATACATATCTCAAACAATATAGAAAATTTTTGTTGACTTGATTTTCACGGGTCAACTTCTGGTCGAAGAAAAAGAAGAAGCAACTCTGGCATGAACGTTTCTCAGCCTTGTGATACATTGATTTATCTTCATTTTTCTCTCTTTTTCGCATCCTGCTCACACTTTTGATGCTTATGGAAATGTAGTTGGCGCAGTGTATCGCATAAAAATCGGTTGAATAAAATCTTACAAAGCGTAAGTTCTCCGTGTTTCTATACGAAAAAAGATATATTCTTTGAACGTATAAAAAAGAGACAGTCAATATAAAAATATTTTTAAATATAAACAAAGTAAAATCAACAGCATGAATAACAAAAAAATTTATTATAAATTTGGATGAAATTCTTCTGTTATTTTTATCTGTTTATTTTATATATTAAGTTATATTATATCTACAAAATCCATTTTCCACTTATTTCTTAATTAAATTACAAATAAATATTTTTGGTATTTCAAGTTTAAAATTATATTTTTTACACAGGTTTTTAATATAAACAGAATCGTGAAATTATTCAAAAATAAACAACTAAAAAAGTATCAAATTGAATTAAAGTCTATAGTTATCTCAAAAATCCAAATTTTGTAAATCGCAAGTTTATGCGAAATTACGAATTATCAAAGAGAGTTTAAGCAATAAGCTCTATATCGAAAATTAAAATCAGTGTTTCATAAATTACTTTTAAGCTTATTCGGTTTTCCGCCCGTTTCTATCCGATTATCATCGGTAAAAGAAAGCAAAAAAAAAAAAGGAATGGAAAATCTTCTTTACACTGGCATGATTGAATTGGTATGTGCAAACTGATATAAATCTCGCTGGTAATAAAATTGCTTTAACAAATCCACCCGATATTTCTTTGCTACTGCAGGTGTACATTTCGATACGAGCAGTGAGAGTTTGGTAAGCGAAATCACCACGGCAATCAAGGTCTACGCTTATGGTGTCGAGGACTTTGTCAATGATCCGAAAAATGCGAATCGAAGTCTGAACACTCAATTGAGCTGCGAAGGCGTCGGTGAATCACGATGGAGCACAGGGGATCTATTTTTCAAGTAATTTCACATAATTTGCTAAAATGTGGATAGATTTGTTCATGCATCATTCATGCGGAACTTTCTAAATAGCAAGACTCAAATTTTCTTCAAATGGTATTATAGGAAATTTTTACAAACTTTGTAATAAATTAACAGAATTTTGTAAAAATGTTCGAGAATTATATTCTCGGGATAATACAGTATTTTATTTATTTTATGTAATGTTACAAAATGAAAATGTTTACTTTATTAAATGATTTAAATTTATTACACGTTACTTAATAAATTTAATATTATAATCTTATTATATAAATATATGTATATACATATCGCATTTAATATTTTATAATATATCTTTCAATATAATTTTTATAAAAGCTTACAGTTCTTGCTTTGTACATTATAGCACATTGTATCTTTCTCTCTCTCTCTCTCTCTCTTCAGATATTTGAAGAACGTTTCGGTCGAGGGTGATCAAGGAAAGCCAAACGTAGAGTTCACTCAAGATGGTGTGTTAAAGGCGGCGGAGTTGAAAATTATGAACCTTCGACCAGGAGTTAGCAAACAGCTCGTCTGGGAGGAGGTAAGTTCAAATCATCTGACATGCCAACCACGAAACTTTATCTTCTGGAAGCTATTGTTAGACGCAACGCGAGATGTGATGCATCTTTGAATGTTCAGAAATAAATACATGAAGACGAACGAATAATTAAATCAAAGCGCCGAATATCAAGATTAGAACCTTCACGGCACCCTCGCCAAACGAAACTGAATATTTTATTACGATGCCATTAATGCAAACGAAACGTTTGCATATATTTGCATAAAGTTGTATAACAGAAAGAACTTTTAGTATAAAAATTGGGTTAAAGACACACTAATTTTCTATTATATTCTAGCGAAGAAAAATACTTATACGCTGAAAAAAAACTTTTTTGGTCAGCGAATTATTATGACATAAAAAATAGGAATATCAAAAGTTAATAAATTTTTTATTTATTATATAAGATCTTTCTAATTATATATTTATGAATTAGACAAATTTTTACTAGAATCAAATATATATTTTATAAATACATGTTAAGAAAGGTTACGAACCAAAAAAAACAACATAAATATGTGAATAAAAGAAAACAATATAATTATCAAGAATTAAAACATATTAATAACAAACGTCGTTTCGAGCCCGATCGGGGCTCTTCAATGTTACATAAAAACATATGTACAATTAAACGGTTCTGCTAATATAACAAAATAAATTACAAAACATCTGATGTGAACTGGTCACTAAATTGTTAGCTGTAAATTCGCATTCTGTCGTTAATTTGATTCTACACTGTTAAATTTTATAGGGTCAAATTAACTTAATGCGAGTAGCCACTGCTTCTACTAAATATATCGTTATTTTTAACTAAAATGATAATTAAATTTGACACTATATAATATTAAATTGATACTGTATAGTATCAAATATAACCATTGTTTTAGTAAATAATAACGATATTATTGAGTAGGAGCAGTGGCGGCTCACATTAAGTTAATTTAATCCTATAAAATTTAACACGTCCGCAATGATATAGCGTGTAATTGTATATGTCAAAATAATAAACTCCTTATTTGATATCATAGTGCGTAAAATATTCACAAGCATCGTAAATTCAAAAATATCAAGTTAAATTCTATAAAAATAGTCAGAACAAAAGGTACATTATAATATCTAAATCAATAAAATGGCAAGAATAATAAGTACATTGATATAATATATAAAGCAATCAACGTCCATCTATAGAATTAAAAATACAATATAATCTTATGATAATAATTATCTTTAAATTATAATATTACAGTGTCCAATAATAAAAATTTCTTCGCATCTGTTCTAATACAAAAACTTTTCACCAAGTTGGTACACTTAATTCGACATTAACATAAGACTACAATTTTGAGAAGCAGTATTGTAAAGAAACGTTTCTATTGTCTGGCTGAGAAACACAAAGTGAAGGAATCGAAAAAGTGGGAGGTTATAAATAGAGAGAAAGGGAAAACAAGAAAATAAGAAGGAAGAAGATTAGGAGAGGGAAAAAGGTCGTATGATAGGAAGATGGGAATCATGTAACGATTCAGATTCACTTTGTTTATTTAGACCCTGGCTTTGCTTTTTAATATGAACCATTTCAGATATTAACCGTTTGTTATAGGAAGGTTCATTATCGAGGATTTTAACACTACTCTAATCAAAATTATGGTTGCAATCAATACGGAGGTTCGTGATAACATTTGGAGAGTCCGTTTTTTTATTTATGTCTGACTTATGTTCTTGCAATCTAGTTTTTAACTTCCTCTTTGTTTGACCCATATAACTGACATCCTTACAAAATATTTTATATACCACACCTTGATGTGATAAAAAATCTAATTGGTCTTTACCTCTTTTTATATAATTATTTAATGTGTTCGGAATGGAATAGGCCAATTTGGAATTCATTTTAAAGGCAATAGGTCTAAAGCTTTTAGAGACTGATTTGACATACGGTATGGTGAAAAATTTGTCAACAGAAATTTCTTTTTTAGGAAAATAAGAAATATGAGAGTTTTTGCATTTACGAATATAAAAAAGGAGTCTGTTATGAATCGTGGAGCATATGAAGTGGAGAGAATAGCCATTTTCTAAAAACATGTGAACAGCTTCTATAAGATTATGTTCTTGACATTTTGGGTGAGACAATAATATGATCTTATCTAAAGCCCCTATAATAACACCTCTTTTATGACATAAAGAGTGGTGAGAATGGAAATTGAGCAATTTCCGAACATGTAGGTTTCTGAAATCTATTAAAAACAATTCTATTATCTTCAACAATTATATAGTCGTGTATAAAATATTTAATCTGCCTTGAGTACCGCGATTTTAATGGTAAACTCTAACTATATATTTTATATGTTTCTAGTCGATGTTTATAGTCGATGAAAAAAATTTTCCAGTGAAATCGTAGTTAAATAAAACAAAATGAAAAATAAACTCACAGGTGCAACATTTCGTTAAATCAAAACTGTCGAAAAAAAGAATAAAAATACGCAATGGGCGGAAAGTTTTTTTTTTGCTGTGCACGAGCCGGCTTCAAACTGAAGAAGCGTTATCGAGTAAAAATGTAGAATTTATCGCCCTCGCTGTCGAAAAGGCTCAAAGGGGTCACGCTATATATAACTTCGTGATCGTCTCTTTCGTTACATTGGATTTACGGAGCTGAAGCCGCGGAATTGCGGTAAACTTTAACTTCCTTTTGCATCCGGCGCCGATGACGTTCCTTTTGCAATCTGCTCATCTGCTGCGGAGAACCGCAGTGTTACGCTATTAATCGGCCGAATAACTTCATATCGTAATCCGTCTCTTTTACCGTTTTCATTATGCGGCGCTAGATCATTCGCGATAATAAATTAATGTGACAGTGCAGGCTTTCATTAAGTCTCATTGAACCTATCACAGCGCACGAAGGCATACTCTGTTTAGCTGATGCTTTCTAGATATTGTCAGACCTGGATAGCTCATAATCGCGTTATGAAATGCTTTGCGAGATATTTCAGGACGCATCCGTTTCCTTCATAGAAATGGTAACACGATTGTCACGTACGCAGCAGTGGAGGTACTACTGCGTGGTGCTTTGTGGTAGATAAAACTAATATAGCATCTCTTAACGTGCGCAGTGGAAATTTTCGACGAGGAAGATATTATGTTAGGAAAATTTTCTTTTCTCTGAAGTTTATGATAAGTTTTGCATAAAATATTAGATACTAGAAAATTTATGATTTTCAAACGGCCGTAAACGTAATTTAAAAAATGTTAAATATATTTATACTATCTCTCTTATCATTATATTTTTAATTACTATTGCTATATTTTCATCAGTAATATTTTCGAAAATTTAATTTTATTATTAATTAAATAGTTACCGTTGAATTAACTAACTAATTTATCAAAATATCGTGTTCTGATAAATTATACAAAATAAGTGTGACATAAAATGTTTCGTAATTGGATTTCTGCACAATCTTTATTCAGCATATTTTTTCAAAATTAGCATCATATTGTAATGTATTATTGAGTGTCCGTTGAGATTTTTACTACGTTCGCAAATTTTACAGTGGTATCGAGTTTCACAAGTTTGATGGGAATTTCGTTAGAAATGCCAGCGAAGTTTAACTCCACCTTTCGACATTCCTCTCGTGACACGAATCCATCTTTGTTCAGTGAACCGTTTCATTCAGGAAATTCTTTCGTCACCTCATTAAAGTTTGAAACGCTTGCGTTGTGAAAATCACGACGTCTCGACACAGACAAGAATTTATCATCCATCCGCTTCAGTAAATTCGTCATTTGTGAAGAATGAGCTTACCATCAAGATAGACTTTTTTTGTCGAATAGCTGATAAAACTTTTATACTATGTGCTGGCTATTCATAATATATTATGATCCGAGTGCCGGTGGTCCACTCTACTTTAAAACATTGTTCTATTATTGATGTTCGATTAACTCTAGAAAGTCTCGAATCTTTTTGATGTAATACTATTTTTATAGTCTAGAAGTCCATAACAACATTGAAAAAAATATTAGAAATGCATTTATTATTCTTTATTATGTAAATATTATTTACAATACTTATAAAGCTAACTTAATCGTATGTTACTTCTTTCTATTATCACCATTTTTCATAAAAAAATAATATAAGAACGCGACACAATAACCTACAACCTTTTGGCATCTCACAAGATCAATTATTTTTCAAATTGCGCTTTTCTAGAACTTAGCTCTACGACAAGATAAAAAAAACCTACAAGATTTAAATTAAGATACCATATATATCATGTTTATCGAAAATGATGTTGACATTTCGTGTTTTGTTTAGTAACCCTTACCGTACCATGTACAATTTGGTGCCTCATCCATACTATCAAGGGTCACTAGAATCTCTTCGTTTTTTCACCTCTTCAAAATAATTCAAAAAATCTCTAAAAATTCACCAACAAACTTTCAACTTTTTAGAATAAATATTGACACTTTATTTTGGAAAATAATAAAATGTAGTGTATATATATAATTTATAATTACTGAAAAAAACTTGCACGAACAGGAATCGCTCGGTCACTAGTTATCCATATTAGTACGGTAAGGGTTAATCAATGCAAAAATGATCAGGTAGAAATTAACGGTGCAAGTTTTAATGCACATAAACCTCTATGCGTTTACATTTTTAATAAATTTCTAAAAGCTTTTATAGCAAGTATAATTATAATTATGAATTAATAATTTTTCATATAAATTAATAGCCATTTTACAGAAAATCTATGAAGTATGTAACATAATAAGAGTTAGGAATATTATGAAATAGGTTTAAGAGATCTTTTATCTTTTTAGGGTCTAATCTGAATGCGTGATAAACATATTATAAACTTTTTTTACAAGAATCCTCTTATAAAAACTTCTTATAAGTAAAAGAGTCCAGAAATGATAATTTTTTAGTTAAATTTCGAATATTTTTATAAAAATGTTTTAATCTTAATAATATAGAACACGTTTATATAATATTTATTATAATATTAAAAAAGTGAATAGCTTATTTAAGATAATATACGTCTGAAATACAGCTATGCACTATTTAAGTGTAAAGGAGATGCATTTATTATGCTACTTTTGTTCAAGCCTTATATTCGTTGTGACATTTATCTGCGCTCATCTTGGTATAAGGGTGTAATTAAAATCCTATTAATCCAGCACCTAGCTCGTCACGTAATGAAAGCTGCGCTAAAATTTCATTTGCTGCCCTGCAACCAACGCGGCTGAACACGAAACTTTGTTACGCCAACATGCGCGACCTCTTCGATTCTAACGATTCACGTTGGCTAGTCACGATTTTAATTATTTCTTTTAAAGACGATCATCTCGACACTTTGTTCCTCTAAAGACTAGAACCCATCGCGTGATATTTCAACCACGCCTGTCGACATCTCGTTTCTAATTATATCTTATGTCTGTACCATGTCAGCGTGAATTACCACCGACAGATTTCAGAGTATCAAGTTCTCATGTTTCTGTTTATCTCATTTTGACAGTGACATCCTTCCGTTTCACTGTGCTACAAATAATTAATTGAAGATATCGGAAGGCGGACTTGATATTTCCTGGGCAAGATTCAGCTGACAAGTTGATAAAGGAAAACAGGATTATAATGTACAGATGTAAAAGAAGAACGCATTTTATAATTAAAATATGAAGTATTTACATTTTTTTATTTGATTTGTTTAATGAGAAATAGCCGTTATGAGCAACTAAATAATACATATTTTTTGCAGAAAATATTGAATCTGGGATGTTAATAATATTCTTACGTCATATATAATGTACATTAGCATGGCGTAAATAATGCAATTAAATGCAAGTTGCTTTGTATCACGAATTCAATAGAATTTTAAAAGCATTGAAATATTTCGCATTTTTATAATGGCTGTACAATCAAGTTTACAACAATTTCAAAAAATTGTAATATCTCAAGGAAATTATACGTTGTTAATATTTTTTAGAAATATTATCATATATAATAATTCTTCTATGTAATTATAAATATGACACAAGATATTAGATTCATAATGAACAAATTGTTCTTTAAAATATTTTTTTTTAAACTTAAATTTTACAAAGCGATTGAGAAATTATATCGTGCTAGGATACATATATATATATATATATATATATATTTGTTTTCTACGCGAAAAAATTAAATCTTATATTAGTTTGCGGTATCTCTTCGTGGATATCTTTGATAGACTTTTACAAGGATAAATAGATTCGTCTGATTTATACATACAGTTGTTCGCGTGGTAATTTGAAGGAAATTAGATCTTCCTGATATCAATCCTCATATATAAAAGACGCCAGGTGTTCATGACAAAATTTCAACAGCACCAGTGATGCATCATTTTCTGCATGCGCATGTTTTCCCGTACATTTCGCTACTAAATTGCTGGCCTTTTGCAAAATAAGCGGATTATATCGGATCAAAATCTGCTCGATGCGAGCGGTATCGCGTGTGAAACGCGTCGATCGGCTAATCATGTTAGGTACATCCACTAAATTCCAATTCTCGACGCAAGAATCGCACCAAACTCGCCGGAACGCAGTTTACTCCAGAACCTGCTGTATTCGCGCAATCGTGCGAAATTAGGTCGTCACTTAGGAAGCTGCATGGAACTAGAATTAATTAGTATGCATGCATCAGAGTGGGATAACGTGCGATGTGTGACTCCGACAATCAACTGTATACAGATAAACGTGCTTCCGACGAATACTCGGCCATTTAATCGATATTTCAAACATACTTTGTGTATATGTCTCTGATATTCTCTTTTTCTCTGCCGCTTCTTTTCTTTCTCAGTTCACATTTTTACAGAATGAAGTAAATCGTATTAAACGATACGCTAAAAAATTACTCCAAATATAATATTTTACTACGTGTAGTTTATTAATTTCTTGTTTTTCATTTTTCTACAATTTTTTACTATTGTTACTTTTTCCTACTATTTCTTTTTTTTTCTTTAATTTTTAATCAAGTTATTGCTAATTATAACTGTATTCTGATAATTTGTGTCATACTTAAATATAGGGTAAAAGCAGGGATTATGGAATAGCTTTTTTTAAATTAACATTGCTCCGATATAAATGCATATGAAGACTTCAAATTTACACAGAACTTTTGAGGAATATGTTAGCTACAACATTCAATAAATGAAAATGATCCAAATTTAAGTCCAACGTTAATATTAACAAAAAAGTCAAAAGTGAGAAAATGCGGGGTCTAAAAAATAGGATGTAATATGGAATACCGATGAAATTTTGACCATAGTAATAAATAACACAATAAATAAAGTCCAAATTTGTTAATTTATATA
>NW_017299926.1:1275644-1309849 GCF_001594075.2 Trachymyrmex cornetzi | reverse complement strand
ATGTATTCCACATTACCTGCATGTCGTCATATGACAAATAAAGTCTTTCCGTAGCAATAAACAAGTTTGAAATAACAATTAATCTGCATAATATTGTTCATGCAACATTATTAAAAGCGTCTGTGCAATATAAGCATTAGAAAAACTTACCTTCAGTTTGTGAGAACACTTTTTAGAAAAAGCTGCCGAATCTTTGACGTAACGAAAATGAATAAATGTTAATCGTAGCAAAACGGTTGGTCGGACCGAGTTCATTGTTTGTTATGACATGTTTACAGTTGCAATAACTTTCAGCGATTGCCGCCAGATTGCAATGCTCTGTTTAAAAAATAAGCCACTATTCCATATTAGTAGCCTATGCCATAATCCCTGATTTTACCCTATATTAATGACTTCTGTATTTCATTTTATGTCTTATTAATTTATAAAATAGCTTTTTAACTGATTTATGTTGTTTTGCATTTATGTCTTATAAATTTTTATGATATTTAAATTGTTTATTTTTTAAATATTATATTGAAAATTAATATTAAAAATTATGTAACCGAAATATATGAAAAAAATTACATTAAATAACATATAAAATTAATTGGAACATATTTTAAACTTAAATAATTAATAAATTTGTTACTATATTTCTTGTAATATAAACGTGTATATTATGTAGTTCGCAGCAAATTGAAGGTAAAAAGATATTGATTATTGGTCAAAGGCGTGAGTAATTTAATAATGCCTGGCAACCCAGAGATTCAAAATTCAAGGTAGATATGAGCAATTCACCTTGAATTTCATGTTCAATAAAGTGGCAATTTTAACTAATTATTATTATCTTCTCATCTTCTGAAATAGCGTATATTATTTTCGGATAAAGAATATAGAAAAAATATATATACGTTCTCATAATTGATATGTTTTCCTTCATGCCGGTTGTATGAACTACAACTAATTGAAAATATTTCTATTTAAAAATATCTCTAACACAAGCAAAAAGATTTTAAAACGCAATTATATAACTTAATTAAAAATTTAGAAAAATTCTTTCTATATCTATTTTTATTAAAAATTAGTTAATATTAAATTAATAATATATCGGAAACATTTTTATGTTGTAATGTTAGATTAAAATTATAATAAAATTTAAAATGTTTATTAAATAATTTATTTGGTAATAAGTTATACAATATATAATTTAATTAATGAAGTTATTTTCATTACGATGCGTATAGATTTTGAGAAACAAATGACGTAACTAATTAACGCGGACAAATGCAATTAATTTCAAATAATATAAATAAACAGAATACACTATATAACATATAACATATTTAACAATCATACATAACGTTAATTGATTAAGTTATATATATTAAAATTTGTATGCAATTAATTAGGATGTGCAATAGTTAACAGAGCGAACATGTACAAAGTCGAATATCGATGACCCTTTGAATAGGTCGCCAAAATCAACAGCAACGTTAGCAAAACGTTGACGATCAATTCTCACGCCATTCACGATGACCGTTTCCGACCTTCGATACACCATTCGCGTCACGTTACTTTCAAAACGTTTAGATTTTTTACGGCGCGAAAGCTATAACGAAATATAGTCTGCGATATAACCTACAGATTTTGCGCCAAAGTGGTTCTTTATTTTTGCACTGCAGCTATATCAATTTTTTCCGCAGCGCCCTATATTCTTTCAAACAAAAACGCATTCCGGAGAACCTTGGCAATCCGGAGGATTACATTGAAATCCTTAGTGCGAAATCAGGCAAGATAACAAAAGGTGACCAAGAAAGAAAAATCAATTAAGTTGGTAGAATGGCGTTCCTTTCTGAAGAAAGGAAGGACTATTTACTGAATACCTTATTGCTTATTGGAATACCTAAAATAATTCTCTTAGGTTTTTCAATATATTGTCTGCTGCAGATTGAATTTAATATAAAATAGAAATGAATTTGATGATGGAAATTATAAACTTAACGGATGGTAATGTGATGGAAATGAAACAATTAATTTCTCGGAATAGCAGAAACTTTATGATGCAAATATGATTATCATATAAATACATATATTTTTATTTATTAAAAATTTTTATTTTAAATTATAATACATTTAATAATAGCAAAAATCAGAATTATGCAACTTATAATCATGCAAAAATCATAAACGTTATTTCAATTTCATATCTGTACTTTCCCCAACAAACTTTTGTAATAACTCTCTCATGTTATTAGCACTTTAACGAGAACATTTCGTGGAACTTCTGACTATATCTGTAGCCTTCTTGTCAACACAATGCTGTTGTGTTGAGAATAAAGGACGAGATGAACCACCCTCCGCAAACATCATGCACAATGGGTGGTAATCGGTGTTCGTCATGTCTAAATGATTAGCTGTAAGCATGGGACGAATAATTAGTCAATTATCGGAAACAGCGAAACTGTGTAAGCCTGCCTCCAGAATTAACTATCGACAATATAACATCGCGGGGTCACTCAAAAGCTTTTCAATACCGCTATCAAAGCGTGTAATGTATGTACATGCGTGATGACGCACGTGTGTATCCTAAGATACGTGCGATGTATACAGCGTTATGAACTAATTAGCGAAATTGTTCGAATAGTGCTATTTGATGCTCCCATTTACTCATCGATAGATGATGTTAATTGCCTATAGAACAGAGAATCGGGAAACTAGAGAAATAGATTGAATTTATTTATCGCGCAGAATTATTATTCGCACGACATTCGACATTAGATCTGTAGCGTGTTATTTTGTGCGTTATTTTACATCTGCAATATATTTATTTATAAATAATTATATCGGCATTTTATTTGTATATAAACACAAACAGATTATATTCCTATATAATTTATGTTGCATTAAATTTAATATGTTTCTCTCAAATTAACAGATAGATATATTGAATTTGTATATTTACAAAATAATTTATTTAGTCTTAACATCTGACTCTGTTTTACATTATTTGCATTTATTAAATATTATTACAGTATATTTTAAATGTATTTTTGTTAATAATTATTATAATACATTTTTATTTTTACAAAACAGTTATGATAATATTCTCTACGATATAAAATATCTTATGTGATTTCTAATTTAATAGATTGAAAAATTTATTATTTATTAATATAACAATTTTAACCATGCACAATATAAATCAACATAGCGCGAACGTAGTTTGTAAGAAAAACGGCAGAAAACCATAATATACAATGATGCTTTATCATTTTATTTGACCAAAAAAATCCAGACTGCAGCAATTTAGAGTGCGATAACTCGTCAAATTTCCGGCGGAAAGAGCGTGCGCACGTGCCGCGTATGCTTTTTCCCCTGCATCATGTCTGTGTTGAGTTACGTTCTTTTCTATTCGCATTCTCAATTGCAATGCCCCGGAGCACCATGACCCACGAACGAGCTTAAAAATTGTCCGTCCCTTCGAGAAGGATGTTTTCAAGCGGAAATTTAAGTCGGAAGTTTTATAGATTAGAGCACCGTAGTGGACTTAACAGGATAACTGGAACCATGCCAAATACTGCGGGATGTATTGCCGCAAATGGTTCCAGTAAAATGCGGACAATGTATATCCTTAATCCCCGTTTCCCCATGACCTAACTGAGATTATCGAAGGGACAGCTATTGCGGGAACTGTATGTCGCGGTCGAAATCCGAGGCGAACCAATTAACCTTTTCTAAGACCGCTAGTATTCTTAACACAACGAATTCTCCGTAAGTTTTCGTATCATATATAGTTGAATTTTTTAATTATATCCAGGATAATCTAAAAAGGGAAAGAAGAATGACGACCAAAGTCATGTTTAAAAAAACACGCTTTCTGATAACGAATTGAAAATTAAATTTAGGACCATATTGCGTTAAGTGCAAATCGATGTTTCGTTGGACGATGTTCAAATCTCGTTTTTTTTAAATTTCATAAAGATATATTTTCAATCAAATATAAAATTTAAAAATTTAGATATATAGGGTGTCCCAAATGTCAAAACTTCGAGAGCGTGTAGGGGATCAATAAACTACAAAAAAAGAGTCCTTTAGAAATATCCTTATTTTCGCTTCGTGTCGAAGAAAATCGCAAAAAAATACAAACGTATAGTTACTTCGTTCTCGCACTGTCTCTAGTACTAACGACGCTAAAATTGTACATGAAAACAATAATATTCCATTTTCTGGGGAAAACTTCGTTTATATTTCTGCCTTTCTCCTATAAATTCGTCAGCTGCTCGTCAAAAGCTACTGAATGAATTACTCCTGTTACAATATATCGCGTACATATTCTAATTTTGAGTATGCTGACATAATTTTCGTGTATAATTTCTGCAACGGTGTTACTACAGAAGCGATGTGAGAGTATGCGCGTTGATTTCCAGAGAGAAGAATGCCAAATCGGCGAGTCATTACGTTGATCAGATCAGTATTTAGCTGCAACGCAAACTGTTCGTACTAAACACAATGGTTGCATTGTTGCAACAAGCCAACATTACGAACAATATCTATTTGTGAACAATATCTAATTAAGTGACAACGTGAATAAATAAGTTTGAATGAATAAGTAATAAAGAATATATTTACAAAAATGAAAACTATACGTTTATCTTAATTTATCGATTCCCTACATGCTCCTGAAATTTTGACATTTAAATTCGGGACATTCTGTATAATTTTTTGTTGTTTACAATATATAAAATTGCTTTCACAAATCTCTTATATGTAACAGAACTTTTTTTAAATTCTTAATTTTTATTTGATAATTATTTATATTGTAATCTCTTTATTTATTTTTCTAAACTAATTGAAATTGTGTATGATATGTTGCTCATATTCGATATTTATTTTATATGTGAGCTGGATTACATTAATAATTTGTATTTTTCATACAAATGAAGATATAGGTACAAAATAACAAATATACATACTTACAGTGACGTTAACATATGAACGACAATGTTTAAGATATTGGAATAATTGTCACGTATACACAATAACCTACAGTATGTCAACTTGCATGTCTCATAACTGTAACTGCTGCTATTATTGTGGAAATTTCGGGTTTTGTCACGGCGGAACAAACTGGTTAACAAGATGTAACTGCTAATGTGTCACAAACTAAACAGGCGGCAGAACTTATAATTAAGGAATGATGTACCAACGATAACATAATAATTAGGAGATACCGCAACATTTTACGGTGCATCACGTTAATCCAACGTCAAAAGAGAGTTTGCAATTGCCTTGACAAGAGAAACACGACAGAGGATATCAACGTCAAAGAACGCATTACGGCGTATCTACGTGCACAATTAACACGATATAATCTCGACTCGTGTAATGAACTTGTAATCTGTTCATTAATTCATGGCATGTTAATGTAGTCATTAATTCATCACCGGCGCTTTGTATCCGGCGTCATTGCATATGACGTTTTGCGAAATATTTCTTAGTGGAAGTTTAATTTCCGAGTCTTTCTTGCGGTTTACTGACCCACGTTGTATCCGCGATTTAAATTAAGCTGAATAACGAGCAAGAGCAGAAGAAAATACGTATTTTTTATCCCGTTGTTAATTGTTACCGCGAGTTAAAATGAAGATACAATTTTGGTAATTGCGAGCTTGGATATCTGAAAACGAAATGAAGCGATACAACAGTCAGTGGGAGATCTTCATTTATATTTGTAGTTGATTTATATTTGCATCTCACAAATGATTTTGACTTATTAGAAAGAGCATAAAAATTATTGTCTTAATTATTATTTTTATATGTCGCGAATCAAAGGATTAAATGGTTCATAATTCACGTATATCCGATTTTCTTTGATATTTCTCTTATACAGTTTGCGACATCAATCCCAAAATTTATGATTATCCTTCGTATCCTCTCAAAATGTGATTCTGTTTGTTGAACATCCCGTTTGACATTGTTTTCGTTAATCTCTCTTGGATCTCATGTAACCACGTTAACGCATAAAATACGTACGCGCTTGTCGTAATTCTGACGTAAACGAAGGATTTTCCATAACGGAACGCACAGAACACGGCGACTGCGTGCATATTAATTCACAGGCGCAAAACATGGTCGATGGATATGCGAGCGAAAAGCCCCGAATGCACGTAACGCCGAATCCCGAGCTTTTTAATCGCGCATGTATAAATCACCTGGATGATCCTCGGCCTTCCTAGAGAGAACGGTGGGATTTTGATTGAAAGGTTGCGCGTTTTGATTTTTTTCGTTTCTTTTCACAACGGGATAAAAAGTGTACGATCATACTACCGTACACGGGCGTGATATGAATTTTCATGGCAACATGCTCGGTGCAACCTATTCCCCCGTGCAGTATTGGTTTCTAATATGTAGATGTCTCGCGCGCATCGCCAGCGAAAGCTTTACATATTCAGAAGTTGAGCAACACTCACATCGGAGCAATGCAATTTCGTTTTATTGGCCCCTCGCACCTGAAAAGTTGCTATGTATTCTACAAGAAGTCATTTACTTCCTTCGCTGTAGTACATGACTGCCAAATAAATTTTGGCGGGTCAACAGAGACAATAACTATTGACAACAGCGCGCAATGCATACGACGAAATGACGGAAATATACAGAGCGAGCGTTATGTCGACGATGTAAATAAACTGTCCTAGTTTGACTTCTTGTTCACATCGCCGTAAAATTACCTCTTTGAATAGAACGTTTTGGAATGTTTGGAATAAATCAATTCGCGTTCGAATGCGCTCGATTAAACGCATCTCACGAGAGTCAATGAATAGTCGATGAAGTGTGACAGAAATAGATACAATCTGTTGAAAGTTTCATACTGGATATATAACTATTTTTAAGAAAATAACGTTGAAATTTATTTGAAATATCGTGAAAAGTTTTTAGCAAAAAATAGATTTGTACATATTTTATCTGAAGCAATAAACATGCTTACTATAATATTTATATATCTAAGTGTAATAGTTTACCTTTTTAGAAATAATAAAAAGAAATTTCTCACATATATTCTCAGAAATCTTCTACAATTAAATTGCGCTCTATAATTTTTACAGAAAAATTGTACATTAGAATTTACTTTTTATGTAATACTTTACATCTTAATTCCGTATTTATCAATTTTTTTTATGTAGATACTTGTGCGGAATTTTCTTATTCTGAATATTTCATATAAATCTCTATTCAATAATATATAATGAGGGGGGATCCCGTTTGCCTACAAATCGATTGCCTGCAGTATATTTTGCCTACATCACTTTTACCTACAGTTCGATTGCTTACATGTATTACTGCCTACAGCTCGATTGCCTACATGCGCTTTTGCGCACAAATAAAAATTTTAGAAACGGAGTTACTTTTGCCTACATGTACTATTGCTTACATATACTATTGCCTACAGTTCGATTGTCTACAGCTCGATTGCCTACAGCTCGATTGTTTTGCGCACAAATAAAAATTTTAGAAACGGAGTTACTTTTGCCTACATGTACTATTGCCTACATATACTATTGCCTACAGTTCGATTGTCTACAGCTCGATTGCCTACAGCTCGATTACCTACATACATTATTGCCTATAGCTCACAATCTTCCACGTGAAATGAGGGCTACCTCACACCAACAAATGATTTGGTTAGGGTTAGATTTTTTGGAAAAATATTCCAAGCGGACACTGTCTATGACAGCCCACTGTTCACATGACAGATTTCCTAAAAATATAAATTATTTTCTTACTTAACTTTAATTTTATATTTGTGCGCAAAAGCGCATGTAGGTAATCGAGCTGTAGGCAATAGTACATGTAGGCGGAGGCGTTACGAGACACTGAGTAGGTACGCTCCAGCGTAAGGCGCAAAATTTGGAGGGGCGCAAAATTTTAATAGGTAGCGCTATTCTTGTAAATACATATAAAGCTCTATCTTACTTGATATTTTAAATGAATTAATTAAAGTGGTTTTCTGGAAATCTTTTTAAATTTAGCGATAGCGTTACAAATCTTATTAACTGTGCCAATGTCTGTGGCAACTACAGAGGCATCTTTCTCAAAATTAAAAATAATAAAGAATTATCTGAGAAATACAATGACGCAGACGCGGTCACTCAGTTTAGCTATGATACCAACTGAAAAAGAATTAGTGAACAGTTTTAATTATGTAATCAGTCTTGACAGTCCTACAAATTGAGACGTAATCAGAATATTTTCAAAAACTAAAGCCAGAAAATATAATAGTATGTTGCATTAAGCGTCAAATATTACAAAAGAAAATATGAAAGGGTCTATCCGAATAAGCATATGAAAAATGTCAAACCAAATTCAATTTTGAGTACCTAACATTGTTAAGCTCAATAAAAGATTATTTTACACCAAATTTCAACCTGCTAAATTTATTCATGTAGCAGTAATGATGAAAAACGTCAATTTCAATTTTTCATTTTCTTTTTCCTATCGTGTGAATTAAAAAATCTGAAAAAAATTTGACATACTTTTTAGCATGATATTACATCTAAAAAGAATTTTTTTAGATTTTTTATGAAAAATGTCAATTAAAAAAACATACAAATTTTAAATGCATGTTTTTATCGAAAATATTCGAGTACTGTCTTCAATAAATTATGGTGAATTGATCTTTCCCTAATGAATGAAATATGTCGTATTTAGATTTTTTAAAGGCGTGGAGCATTGTTTTAAAAATTAAAACTCAGTTTTTAAATTTTTAAAACAATATTCCACACTTTTAAAAAATCTAAAAAAATTTTTTTAGATGTAATATGCTAAAAAGTGTGTCAAATTTCTTCAGGTTTTTAAATATTTTTTTGTGTTTAATATTTTTTATTTGTATTTCCCCGCCAGAAACGTATTTAATATAATATTATTATATTTATACATACATTATTTTGGAATATTTTATTCAGTATGGCATGTATAATTAGAAACCAATTTTTTAAATGAAATTATAGCGTAAAGAAAAAATATAGACTTAATTTTTTTTATATTTAATTATTACAATAACGTCGTTTGCGTTCCCTCCCCCCTCTCTCTCAAATGATAGTGAGTATAAAGTTATC
Source organism: Trachymyrmex cornetzi (assembly GCF_001594075.2). Taxonomy (NCBI): domain Eukaryota; kingdom Metazoa; phylum Arthropoda; class Insecta; order Hymenoptera; family Formicidae; genus Trachymyrmex; species Trachymyrmex cornetzi. Next base: position 1,300,757 of record NW_017299926.1, on the reverse strand, counting down.
TTTCCTAGAAAGGACGATCATATTAGTGCAAAGATTTATTTCGCTAAATATTTTATTCTTATTCTCTAAAGTACAAAGTTTTTTTTATTTATGTCAAAACGCGCGTCCATATTGAGTTGCTGCTTCCGCTTTTCAATTCACATTTTCCATAAAAAATCTAAAAAAATTCTTTTTAGATGTAATATCATGCTAAAAAGTGTGTCAAATTTTTTCAGATTTTTTAATTCACACGATAGGAAAACAAAAATAAAAAATTGAAATTGACGTTTTTCATCATTACTGCTACATGAATAAATTTAGCAGGTTGAAATTTGGTGTAAAATAACCTTTTATCGAGCTTAACAATATTAGATACTCAAAATTGGATTTGGTTCGGCATTTTTCATATGCTTATTCGGCTAGACCCTTTATTGTATTCGTATTCCTATGTTATGCAAATTGTTTGAAATTCGTTTTTTTTTTTAGAATTGTTGGTTCGTTGCAATTGGCGGGGGATTGGTGCTTTAGATACTTAGCAATCCTTGTGATGGGGCGCAAAAGCAAATTCCAGCGTAGGGCGCAAAAGGCGGTCGTAACGCCTCCGCGTGTTGGCCATAGTACATGTAGGCAAAAGTAGCTTCGTTTCTAAAATTTTTATTTGTGCGCAGAAGCGCATGTAGGCAATCGAGCTGTAGGCAATCGAGCTGTAAGCAATAGTATATGTAGACAAAAGTAACTCCGTTTCTAAAATTTTTATTTGTGCGCAAAAGCGCATGTAGGCAATCGAGCTGTAGGCAATAATACATGTAGGCAATCGAACTGTAAGCAAAAGTGATGTAGGCAAAAGATACTGTAGGCAATCGATTTGTAGGCAAAAGCAACCATCTCATATAATGAGAACAAAAATTGATATTGCTTTCAGATACTAAGTATGAATTAACAGATCATTTTCTCAAACTTTTCTGATTTCCTTTTCCTAATATAAAACAAAGGCATTTTTTGTGATAAATTCAAAAATTCATTTTTAATCATTAGAAATAACATCTATTTTTGATATATTAAGAGAACATTTTATTTCTATCATCATATATAACAAATGCGAGAAATTATTTTTTTTAATATTTAGAGAATATTATAGTAACAATGTTGTTAATTTACGTCTTTTATTGAACTTTGTTTTAATATTAAAATATCAAAGAATTCTTCAATTTCAGATAGCAAAATCGAAAGAATTCACAAAATTTAATATCAAAATTAAATAGTTTATTAAAACTTTTTATGTATATTTTGTTTCTTTTTCTATGAATATCGTCATAACTCAATGACGAGGATCTACGATTAAAAATTGATAAATTTTATTTTTTACGAAGCTTTTACGAATGTAATGCAGGGGATACAGGAAAGCTGAGTGCACTTTTCAATGCCGCCCACGCTTCTTTTCGACGCGACAGTCACGTATTTTCACCCACATGACCTGGGCCGACCATATATGTTTCAACATACAGAAATGTTTGATATATGTGCAAATGGTTTTAATTACTGGCGTAAATTACATCAGCGTTATTTTCACATTTCGACAGCACATCCGTTATCAAATTGCTCGAACCAAAACTACAATGCTTAATATTGCAACAAGAAATATGAAATTGTTGGAATTTAACATGTAAATCATGAAATCGGTTTTTGTATTTTTTAAATTGAATTATTACTTTAAAATTATATATATTACTATAATACTTTATTTTACATTCCTACTTTCAAATAGTTTTTTATAATATATATCTTTAGTATTTATTTAAACTTATCGGCTTAACGCTAATTATATTTTTGCTTGGATACGCGTATAAGGTTATACGCGTATCCAAGCAGAAATATAATTAGTGTTAAACCGATAAGTTTATATAACTATAAAAACTAAACTAATAAGTTGTGAAAAAGGCCATATTTGGTTAAGGCGATTTTTCGTATTTAATCATATTTCTTTTTGTGAATTTATACAATTTCCAGTTCAAGCTAACTATGGACCGATTATTTCTGTTTGAATTATATTTTTGCTGTCAAAAAATTAATCGGAACGTAATTATATTTCTACTCTCTTTACCCCCCTGCCCTAGTTCTTTCTTCATGGCAGTAAGCAAAGTATCTAAAGTTTCAGCCGATCAGACCAATCATTACCAATGTTAGATTTTCTAAAACGATAACGCCAGCAATGATGGATGTATTATAAAATTTTTATTGACGTTGAATAATGGCACTCCATTACTGAATACAATTTCGTCTGAATAGGAAGTAAATTGCGCGTTCGATAGTGAGAAATGATACGCCTGGAAAGCAAGCAAGTTGAAGTGCACGTCGAATTTATATTGGTGTGCAACTAAACCTTCTTTCGCATCAGACTCGTTACGTAGCGAGTCAGAGAAATCCAAGAAAAACTTTGTAATTTTACTTCCATCTCACGTTATACTTTCATCCTCAATACTTTCTGAAAACAACTTTGCACGCAATCAAGCATAAATCGCCAGAAATACAAAATTTAACGCAATCTAAGTTGAAGTTACATCTTAAAACGCTCTACGCACATTAAATGAAAGTATTGAATATTGTAAAGAATTACTAAAAATCTGATTTCCACTTCACAAAAGATACTTTTTAAATTATTTGAATGGATCATGCATAAATGTTAAAGAATTGTAATAGTATTTTCAAAGAGAAACCGGAATATATTTTCATCAAAGGTTATATGTATATATATAAGTCACGAAGAGAGAGAAAAATAAAAATAACACTCAAATAAAATTATAAAGACAAAAAAGGTTTTGTTAGAATTCTTGAAATTTCAAATTTGCCGCTCTGATAAATTGATGTTAAGTAATATTCTCACTGTGCCGTCATTTACTTTGGTTTATACTATATAACAGAATTTAAAAAAGAACATTTTAATTACTAAAAACAAAAGTATGCTAATGATGTGTTTAGAAGCAATTTGTTAAAGCTAGTACTATATTTGACCACATTTGTTTTCGCCTGCTTGTCGGCAGATCGGTGTCTGGAAGTCTTGGGAGAAAGAGGGTCTTGATATTAAGGACATCGTCTGGCCGGGCAATACCCATACTCCTCCGCAAGGCGTTCCAGAGAAATTTCACCTCAAAATAACCTTTCTGGAGGAGCCTCCCTACATCAATCTTGCACCGCCCGATCCTGTGACCGGAAAATGCCTGGTGGATCGTGGTGTTGAGTGTCGTGTGGCTAAGGATTCTGATATGGTTGAGTAAGTATGAGAAATTGGATATTTTTATTGAAGAGGCATATCTGCCGATGCCATACATCCATTAAATGTTTAAACAGTTGTAAAGCAGCAACTTTTTATGGATAATTATTAATATATTTACATATCCTCTTTTAATTGTTAATTTCAGACTGCTTATATTATTTATTAATACAATTATTTTTCGATATATAATTAATGCTTTTTTGCAAATTATTTTATATACATATTTATAAGAAAAAAAAGAAATAACTGAATAATCCATATTGTATGTTGGAATATCATCTTTTTAACTGAATTTTATAATACAATTTTCAAAATTAAATAATTTTATTTACTATTATTAAATGATACTTACAATTATTAAAATATTTTTGTTTTTAAGATTATTTGAATCAAAAAGAAAATTAAATGTCGCAATGACAAACGCGTTTTACCGCAAGAGAATTGACTACTGGAAAATAGTGACTGACTAGAAATACTCTATTACTACTTCAGTATTTCTGTGAAACTGATAAAGCTACAACCAATATATATAATTAATTTCACTTTTAGTTGAGACTTTGAACTTTATTGAATAGTAAGCGAAGCGAGCTCAATTAATGTTATTAGTAAACATATTAATGATTCAGACACTCAATTTATTATTACTGCTGTATATTGACGTTACAAGTACGTGAATATCCTAGTTCGACAATTTGGTGAAATCGATTCATTAGGACGGACTCAGCACTGCTTTTAGCCAAAGACCGAATATGAAGCTCGAATGTCACGGTACACTTATTTCATTTACAAGGGAGTCCTGGTAAAGTACACATATTGCTTTTGCACTAAGTTGGAAGAAGCCTTGCGTTCCTTGTGAACATTCAATCCAAAATTAAAGGGCTGGCCTTTGAAAGCATTGAACAGGCGAGACTAGACTGATATTCGTGCTTCGAAGTGAATAGTTGATACTTACGGTAGCATGTAATGACGTTTATCATGTGGAAAATGAATCTATTGAAAAGCACTTTGCCATGCGCCTTTAATAAATCTTTTGCCTCTCGGAGAACGAAACACTTACAACGTTTATGAGGGTGTATTAAAGCGTTTACACGACGGAAAGAAGCGAAGTGGATATGAAAAAAACTTAATTGTGATCATAGTGACTTTGATAGTCGAACGCAAGTGCTATTTTTATCGAGTCGTTTATGTCGACCTTCGTGTTAAACGCGAGTTGCATTGTTAAAATTTATCGAGCGTGTTCTCGAACGTCGTTATCCAATTTGGAGTATCATCGATATCGTTTGGGGTTACAGCCTTTAGCAGACGTTCTCTGCATATAACAGTATTTATTTGCATGAAACCAGGTCACGTAATATACGTTAAAAACTTTTTCCCGCCTACATCCTCTATACAGTATATGGTGCATGCGACAGCTGTTGCAGTGCTCGTTTTCAGTGTAAACTCGAGAGTCTGCGAAAAAAAATCTATTTTTGTGTAAAAACAATAGCACTTCGTTGAAAATAGTACGAGACAAAGTGGCTCTTAACATTTTGCTATATTTTTTCTTTTTTAATAGGAAATTGTTGAACCAACAATTTATAATATTCATACACTATTAGTTATAAATGAGAAGTAAGAATTAAACTGGAAATCGATACTGCGAACAATTTCTACATTTATAAATGCAGCATAATTAAAAAAAAAACTTTTATCTCAAACGTTTTGAAATAATTTGATAAAAAATTTGTTATATATTTTTTTTAATCTTTCGCATTTGTTTTTTTTTAAGATTTGTTTTAGAATTTATTTGCGGAATATTTAGTTTACATCACTAGACACTTGTGTAATATTCTTATAATATTCTTTCTGTTATTTAACCGTTATTTCAATGAAATCTCCAGATACGAAATTAAATTACGAGTTATCATGACGCACGAGAACGGAAAAAGGAAGACAACGTTTTAACGTATATTTGTACATGTCAGATCCAAGAATCCGATTCGAATCGTACTTCGAAAATAGCCCGCCGACAAGTTTCCCAAAGGCATTGGCGAGAATAATAGCGTGGAAGTAATTGAACCTCTTCTCTTTCTCTCAAACAGAAACGCAACTCGTGCGAAGAAGCGTTAGGAAATTACAGTAGAGAAGGAAACAAAGTAGATACAAGTCGATTTTCTGCTTCAATTGTCGATGTCACAGCAATTACTCCGCCTAAGGAGAAATTTGAAAGCAACGGACATTCGCAAATTGACAGTTATGTGCAGAATTGCAACGATTTGTCATGACTTTAGTAATGTTTACGTTTTACTTTAATTGGACAAATACTTATAGATCTTTATCAATTTAAAACAATTTTTTTCACGAACCTTATTTATAATAGTAGTTTTACTATTTTATAACATTTTTCAAATTTTATTAATGCTCAATCACCTCAAAATTCAATATAAAATCAAGCTTTCTTCTAGAGAAAGAAATTAAGATCCACTCTTTCCAAAACTTAAATATATTACAAAAGTTCTTTAATTTTGAAGATAACTAATTTTAAATTAATTAGATGAACAGCTACATTATATTGATGTAGGTCACGCTATTACTTTGACAAACAGCAAAGGAGAACTAGCACTTAGCACAGTTTCTCTTAGCAAGAGAATTTCGGGAGAGGTATAATTGAAAATTCCGCAACAAATCTTCACATACAACTACTTGGAAAATGTCGACTTGAGAATAGTCTTCTATTTTGAGGTAAATATTGAAACTTTAAAATATAGCTACGATGAAGATTGAGAAGTTAAATGTAACGTAATAAAAGTCAATTTGCTGCATAAGAGGAAATTTTAACAAATATTTATTGATATATATTAATATACTTTTAGATAATTTTGCGATGATGGGTGGGGATTAAGATTTCGAATAATAATAATGTAATCTTCTTACGGACTTTCCCAAATTCAACAACAAAAAACTCCAAAACCAGGGCGAATGAGAGTCTGTGTGGTAATTAATACGCAATCTTAATTTTTCAATTCAAATTAGAATCTTTATTCCAACAATAGTACGTTTCGGTTCACTTTGGAACCATCTTCAGCAAACAAATTTAAAATATCAATCCCTTCATGTCAAAGAAAAATCACCATCAGATTAGCAGATTTGATGTTATAATCTATTCGAAACATTAATTTATCATATAAATATTGATATTGAACAAGTTTCAAATTAACAATAAAATCGGTGACTCATCCCAAGACATAGAAGGAATTCGTCTCAACAATGGATCAAATAACCACAATTAATATTCAATAAAAAGTAACAAATTGAAAACGCTTGTTGCTCGCAGCTTGAACGAAGATTAAGATTTCGATTAGATTATACAAATATTGCTTTAGATCTGATTTTTTTATTATGTGTAATAGCTTGTATACAGATTTTATTCATGATTCGAAAAATATAAAATATGCAGAATACAGAGCATATTTATTTTATAAAATAATGTTTCTTATTTAAATAAATTAAATTAATAAATTCTGTGTAGCAAAACATATTTCTCGTGCAGGTGCACGAGAAATACATACTTAAATGAGGAGCACTGAAAAGGATTAAACCATTAGTAGGAACTTGTACATTGTATTATCTTTTTTACATTCAGCGCAAAGCAACTAACTGCTGCCAATGAAAAATAAAAATTACGTTCCATCAGTCGCTCGCGCTAGAGGGAACAGAGCGAAATTACCTAATTGCTAATTGTGTGCAGCCGGGGAGAACAGCGCGTTACTCTCGCTTAACGAATTGATATTAGCGCTGTAAGAAACTTACGGAGGTATCGCATGGTGTAGAATAATTGGCAATAAATTACACTGAACGTAACGTTTCACCGATGATATACCGTCGCGTCGACACGAATACCAATTTGTTTGCGTTGCATTTTTAATTTTTCTTCGGCGCGGAGATCACATTCTCATCCAATTAAACGAGTACTACGAACGAGATAATAAATGTTACCTCGCACCGCGATTCTTTTCGACAGAGAAAAATGTGTGTCTGCTTGAAATTTTAATGAGTTCATCGAAGTTTTATTATGATAAGGTAAAATCTTCTGTACTCGTGTATCCACATATTAAAATAATTGATTAACATTTCTTTTCCTTTTTTTCCTTGAAATATGGAAATTAGAATAATGGTAAAATTTAATTAATTTTCGTCACGATCACAATTCTTCTCGCACTTGTTTTAATTTTTATCGTCTACTTCAGCACCTATTCTAGTCACATAATAGACCGTACGCTTACTCTACTATGCACTTATAATCTCCGGCAAAACCGCGAGCAGTGAACATATCTCTCTGTATTAATATGCAAATCACTTAGATGTCCTTTACAAGGGAAGTGGTTGAGACACCTACAAATGGTAAAGGCCGAGTCCTTATCTCGAGTAAGGAACGGAATATAAACGCGGAGTTCTTGCGGAACGCAGCCTCTTCTTGCGGCTTGGAATGCAGCCGAGTAGGAAGCGGAAGGAATTACATTAGCGTGTTTTCGTGCGAAACTAGATTAACCCCAAGATGTCCGACTTGATTCAACGTTTGTTACGCGAATCATAAATGCATACAAGTTGGTTCCACAAATGCAGATATAATTTCAAATTTTAGCAGTGATAAAAATAGGATATAAAAACATTTGTATAAATTCTTTTTTGTTATATCTCCATGTTATCTTTAAAATCTTTATCTGTATATTAGGCCTATATATTGATAATATTATTTGTAATAATTTTTAGTAACATAAGTTTTCATATAATAAAATCTGTGAGAAAGCTCTGTTTTCTCTAAAACTTCAATATAACAGCATATTGAATAATCGCCCACACTAAATTCGAAAGCATTATAATTAATGATGACGTACTATGATGGATCCATTTTGCTTGAACAACAATGTTAACGACGTAACTAATGCAGCTTTATTGATAGACTGTATATGCGTATGAACTATATCTCAAAAAAATACTATAGCTCCTACAATGTAATTATCCTATAATTGATATTACGAATGTTAAACTTTCTTGCTATAAATATTGTAATTACAGATGTACTTAATGAGCAGATAATGTTTTTAAAATATATTTTTAATATTTATTAGATATTGAAAATATTAAATTAAAATTTTTAATATTAAATAAATATTAAAAATATATTTGAAAAACATTGTCTCTCCAATCAACATGTTGATTGGATATTTACGATCTATGCATATATATATAATTTTGTCGTATTACATCCAAAACTATTTGTATGCTTTGACACGTCTATATACACAAGTATCGAATATCTCGTTAGAGAATCACAACCGAGGCTTCCTTAATTCGGCTAATACCAGCTCCAATAATTCAGAAACACGAATCGATAGTGATAAACATATATATGGTTTAGACAAAGTAATTTGAAGCGACTCCAGATATATCCTTGAATAATTTCTATCTCATGCTAATATGCGAAACGAGAAGGTCATGCGAACGTGATTCGAAAACGAATGCCACGAAAGCGTTGTATCGATACGAAAAGCAGTTCTTTAACGAAATTCCCATGTAATACTTCTTAAAGGTAAAGACCCTTCTTTGTAGCCTGACCGCCCTTTGTAGCTCGAGCTTTTGTGAACGACGGAAGAATTTACTTTTCGTAAAGTAGTAATACGCTTGACAGACCACCGAGTAATTCAATGAGATTTTGAACGTAATATTGCTGAAAAAATATGTTCAAAAGAAAACGAAATTATCATTTTTTAGGGTAATTAATTTTTTCATAAAATAAAAAAGTATTTAATTTTTTAAAGTTTATATTAAATGCAATGTTAACATTTATGTTACAAATCTTTATTGTTCTGTTAAAAAATGTATCATAAATCCTTAAAATATGTGTTTCTTATTAAGTATAAATACAATATAAACATTATTTTTTCAAAGAAATTGGACTGTGGAATAAAATCGATTGTCTTTCAATGTTTTTGTTTTTTATTGATTTAAATTAGAATATAATGTTATAAACTAGAATATAAGTTATAATTAACTTAAAAAAATAATCTAAATGCTATATAAATAAACAAACATAAGTGAGGACATTATAAAACGTGTTTTGCCAAAGTAGAACTGGATTTCGAGCAAAAAGTTAATCGTTAGAGCATGCGTATCACCAGTTATTTAATCTTTCAGAAACGATTTTTATTTGTCAAGCGTCAAGTGGTCACAAACGTTACTCAAAGAGCTACCATTCATTTTTCATGTTTTTGATACACGGCAGAACGGATTTGCGATAATCGGCTGTCCGTTGTGACAAATCACTGCTGTTGGATCGATTCATAATGCGGATCTAAAGTGCATTTTTACTCGCGGCAATACACCGAATATATGAATATCCAAGACAATGTGGAGTCGGTTGTTCGTATTATGAGAAATGAAAGAAAATTTGTATAAATTATAGTCGATGGAGTTGGCACATTTTCCATATGTGCTTCTAAGAAAATCAATGTCAGGCATTGCCCGACTGCTGACTAAAATTACGCAAATAATGTGTTTGCGATTAATGTCGTTTTATATAATGCTCAAGTGCCAGTTTTACCCTACATTACCCACTCGTAGGAGGTCGCGCGTTACTGTCAGACAAACGTGTCCGTGACTTTGAGTGCACTTCATTATTGCCGACTGGCAAGAAGAGTCTTATGCATCACTCGTCGTATAAGTTGAGAGTACAAATTTATTTTTTCGCAATGACAAATTTAATTTTTTTACATAACTGGCTTATGGAATCTATATTGTTCATTTTTCTTGCACAATCATACACTGATTGTGAGAGAAATGATTTTGTTATAGGAATAAATCAAGGGAAAGCAAATGTAATATTTGTTAAAAAAACGATCGATTTGTTACGATTGCAAATTAATTCGTCAATGTAACAAATAATCAATAGTATCGCAAATAAGAGGCTTATATATATATATATATATAAAAGTCGTAGACGGTTGTAGGGTCTCAAATCGTAAGAAACTGACTAACTCTAGTCAAGTATTCTCCCTATATTTGATTGTGCTTGATCGGTTTCCTACGACTTAAGATTCCACGATCATCTACGAATTCTATGTAAACGAGCTAAAGTCTATCCAAAAGATAGGTTAGATTCTATATAGTTTGTTTCTGTTACTAATAATTGGTTGGTATAGCAGACTAGCAGCAATCACAACAACATAATTTATTGTCATATATTTACCGATCACCGGTTAAAGGTACTGGTGGCCTGCTAAATTAACAAAATCCTTTATCTCAGTGTAATAATATATAGAAGAAATATGATATAGAAGTATATTATAAAAAATAAAGATGATACGGAATTTTATCGCAAAATGATGGATTATTTCTTAAAATCAATATTGAGAAATTAAAAAATACTTTTAAAAAAATATATATATATAAGATGAAACAACTGATGTATTTGGGATATATTTAAAAGAGAATTAATGAAAAAATAAAAACAAAAAATATTATATTAAAAACATATTTGAATCTAGATTTACACAATAATAAATTAAATTATTATTAAAGAAACTTTAGGTATAAATTTATATTACCTTGTCAAGAATCTTGAGCGACGCAATGTGCAAATTTACTTGTTGCAGTAGTGAACACAGAGATGTCCAAGTGTTTAATCTTTAGAAGACGTTATCCAGCCAGCAGCGACAGCTCATATATATGAAATTTGAAAGTTACGTAATATTAATATAATTCCCAAGAATCTTACTTTAGGGAAGGTAGCTCATTTCCCGTTCCCTGCAGGTGTATAGTTTCGCTGTCATCTTGATGAAAAGATATAAGTTGCATTTATGTAATATACGGTGGAGTATATATGAATTATATAATGTTTTCATAAATTACACTGCTGCACATGTCTTTTAAAGTAGGTACGTTAACGTCACTATTCGACATCAAAACAATAAGAAAGTTTGGTACAAACAACTTTATCGATCCTGGTGTTAGGAACTTGGAAATAATTTATGCCAGCGGAACTGCTTTGTTTCGGCATGCATAATTTCGAATATTTCTATAGAAACAATTTGTTATTCGCATATTATGTTTAATTTGAAATTATAATGCAAAAATAAATCAACTAAATACTTCAAATGATAAAACTTGACAAATTCTTATTACAAATATACATAAATTTCATATTTCATGTTAGTTACAGAATGTTTATTTTCGTTATTTTCTAATAAAGTATCTGGAATTATTTCTCAAAAATAAAGCACAAGCTAGATGTTTGACTTTAAGTGAATTATCTACTTAAGCCGTATTTCGATATACACTGCTAGTATTGAAACTCTATAATTTACGTGTTACGTATATACTATAGATTTTCAGTACTGGCAGTTTATATCAGAGCGTGGCCTTAATTACATTATAAATATAACAAAACTAAACAACTTCCTAAGTAATAAGCAACGTAATATACCGTATAAAATTAATTTACGAAAACTTGCTTATAATAAACTATCGTAGAAAGCGTAACGCCCGTCATGTTATCACAAAGTCTTGTGAAAATGTCGACTCCGAAGAGTAACATTAAAGTTTCCACTGCTTATCCGACGCATTACCAAAACGCGACTGAAACTGAAAAGTTGAAGACATTACGGGCGTGAACTTCTCGTTTTTAATGCGACGCTACATTTTTCTCAGCGGCAATAGTAGCAGCAGGCTGCGCACTTCCTCGAAATTGTGAGCACCTTTTACGCGTCGTGTGGCACTGCAGAGAAAGTGGCAATAAATGTCAGTGCGGCACATTTTATTATGGTGCCTCCACTATGGTACTTTTCTGGGCATCGTTGCCTACAGGCTGACCCGCGAATATATATTCGATTTTATCACCGCTGATTCCGGCATATACTTCCATTGGGACCTCACGTCCTGTCTCATCGCGAAACATATTTGCCTTATATCTGTTTTACTGCTCATGCGACTCTTCGTCTTTACGCTCACTTTCCATTGACAAATATTTCTACTTGAAACAAAAAGGAACGCGCGCACATACAACTTTAGTAAGTTTAATATTTTTAAGCTGCAGCTTAAGTATAACAATTGTAGATATATGCATATCTTAAGAATCTTGAGTAATCACCACAAAAAATTAAAATTACAAGATAATAACGTCGGAATATATAACATTAAATAATAATGTCTGAATATATATTATAATTATAAATATTATTTTTACAAATATGAAATTGTCATCCGGGCTGATTTGATTATGCAAGTTTTGACATCACTTATGGAGGGAAAAAGTTACCAGTATTTATGACTATTATGATTATATATTCAGACGTTATTATTTAATGTTATATATTCCGATGTTATTATCTTGTAATTTTAAATACTCCGACGTTATTATTTTGTAATTTTTAATTTGTTTTCTAACATTTTGAAAATAACTCGATCAGAGTTGAAACGTTTGTTTGTAATCTAATATTATTAAATAAGCTTTTGTATTTATATTTGGCTCGTTGCCCAACTTTGTATGTTTTGACTTAATACATTATATATAACATCTAGTATATTATATTCTACAAAAGATAGACAGGGTCCTGAATGACGTAATGATTGCCTTTTTTTATGATATACGGACGATCCCTTTTTCACAAATCATGTAAAAATATTACAAACGTACACAAACATATATGTATTATTGCATGCATCCCTCGAAATCGGAAACATGATACAAAGGACATGACGTGACAGCGTACAATACCGAGTTTTATTCAGTGTGGGTATTGGAATTCGATATTTTCGTGCGTCGCATACATGTCAGCACATCGACAAAAATGTGGCGTAATCGACACCGTAAACAATGCAAAAATCTACCGAATATATCGTTATAAAAATTTATATCTATCATTCAGCATTTTCATATTTTGTTTCTCTTTTCCGCATGTTTTTCCTGAAAGCGTGCTGTTAAAAAAAAACATCATTATAAATCAATAGATCATTATTAAATGGCATGTTGAACACATCAACTAAAAGCAAAGTAATTTACATGGAATGATAATTAAGGTAACTGTCCCAATTACTGTGCCTGTCTCTATTAGTGTGCTTTTGTATTTCGATACATAAGTCATAAAGAAAATTAGCACAAAATAAATAAGAAAAACTATTTTTTTTGTTAAGTTAAATTATTAATACATACGATACCGAAGATAATATTTTATTTTTTGAGTATTAAGGTATTTTAAATATTTTTCGAAAGATATGAGGAATTTATGTGAATCTAGTAATACGTACCGCAAGATTTTAAGCGAGGGAGTAACCACTAGCTGAAATATTGTCCCACACATTACATGATTTCATCTGATTACAAATAATTTTTTTCACTATTATGAAGTAATTTGGTAAAATATACGATTTTATGTTATACAATGATTTCTCGTGGTTGCATATGTAATTATCGGATTATATATAGAGATTTTATATAAATATATATTTTATAATGATTTCGAGGATTCTGTCCCATGATTACATTAAATGGTTACTCCCTCGATTTTAAGCTTGTCCCTATTAATGTGCCCTGTATTGGAGGTGAGAACGTTGTGTTATGAGTGTACTTTGAAATAAATATAATTGAAATGATTTATGTAATATTAACATAAACAATTAGCTTAAATTTATTACCTGTTTTAGTAATTATATATTAAAATGAGTCAAATGTGGATAGGCACACAAATTGGGGGCATATTAATAGGGCCATCGCCGCTTAGAGGATTCACTAATAGGGACAAAAACATGTTTTCTATTTTTGTCAAAAGCATTATAAAGTATTAACATTTTTTAGATTAAAGAAATATTATAAGAAAAAGAAGTAGTTGAAAAACCGATATTGATTGCAAGCAGATAAAATTAAAGCTACAATATTTAATAATTAATTCAGTAATAAGTAAATTGGCTAAAAGACACATTAGGGACAGTTACCCTATTAATTTTTTAATTAAAGTGGCAAAAAACAAAATTTGTTACGAGCCCGATTTAAATGTGCGTGGTATTTTTTCCTAAATTCCATTGAAATTTCTTCGTTCACAAAACAGATTGTCAAATTCCATTATTTATGTTGATAAAATTATATGCATGTCATTTAAACGTCTCAAATTTTTAAACAAATTTAATCTCTAATATTTTGCCTCAACAATAAAAACGAGGAAAAACATTTGTTTCTTTATTGGACACTATGCTAAATGGAGCGCGGCATCTGTAAAGCGATGTCAGCAAACTTTTAATCGGTAATTTGAAGTAACGCTTCGCTGGAATCGGCCACATTCATTTGGCCATAAATAAAATACATCGGTACAACTGTTTAAAGCAATTATTACTAGATACCAATTTAAGCAATTTTATACTATTAGAGGTTCAATATCTCTCGTTGTACTTGTGTTAAATGTTTGATTTATGTTGAAATTAGAGTTATATGGATTTTCTGTGCTAAACATAAAGTTTGTGTTTTTGAAACACCCAGGAAGAAAAACAATCGATATTTAATATTCCCTGCAAACAGTATATAGAATTTATATGACATCAATCAGTTTGATTATAATCCAAGAAGAGTTGCAATACACACGGTTTATATAAACAAAAAATCTAGGATTGACAATTTTATTATAAAGAAAAATAGATTTACACTCGGCTTTTGAAATCGCTATTCCATTACATAATCTAGTTGATATATTTAGCTCCATTTTATCGTGAGTACAGTCACCATAAATACGATAAAATTGGTGTGTATTTATTGTACGTCAAGTTGCTAATGATAATCGATATATTCCATCAAACTGTTTTCCAATACATGGAGTTTTCGTGACTTTCCAATAATGTTATTTTACTTTTCTTACTTTTAGTTTTCCTTGATCAATTGTTATTGTTATAGTAGCATATTATTTTCCTTATTTCTTTTTATTTTTGAATTTTAAAAATAAAATTGATAAATTTAAAAAAATTGCTTTAAAGAAATTTTAAAAAGTTATTTTAGAGAAAAAATTTGTCAAAGGATTATTACTTTAAATATTTAATAATTTTCCTGTTTAAGAAGCCACTGAAATCCATTTACCCTTAATATGATTGTCTTCCGTATTCTTACTACCCTTTGTACTTTATTCATCTTAATGACATTACGCCTTTGGTGTATCAGTATTAATCATGACTTAGACTTTTATACACAAAAGAATTTAATGTTACTCTTAGAGTGAATCTTGTTAGTTGTATATGTCAGATGCATGAAAGGGCTTCATTTTGAGGGGCGATTTTCTCAAAAGGCGGCCAACAATGGCTGTCAGTTCTTACCTCAACGACATCTGACCCGAATGGCACAGCTGTGGTGAATTTAATTGCACTTGCTTATACTGGGATAAAGAATGAACCAAGATCGCTTAAAAGAATGGAAAAATTCTTAAAGTAAAAAATCATGACACTTAAATGAAAAACTTTCGAAAGATGTGCCATTAAGGTGAACTTTTCTAAGAACGCAACTGCAATTTGTTAAATATATGCATTATTTTATTTTTTATATAACAGTTTACTGCTTAAAAAAATTTTGCCTTATTATGTAAATAATATAATAAAATTTTTTTAGTAGAGAAACAGCGAAATGTTGCTTTACCGTTTGAAGTACCAAGCAGTCATTACTGATCATTTTAATTTTTTAGATTAATATTATGTTTGATAAATTATAAATTAATAAAAACTAATAAGTTTTTATAGATTCCTTTAATTAAAACAATTAATGAAACCATAAAAAATATATTACAGACAATAGGAGTCGACGCTGGTTATCAATTAGCGCAATTTTTCTTAATACTAAAAATATAAACCTTAACTTTGAACGTTTCCACTCATGGTTTGAGTAAAAAAAAATCTTTAAAAAAATTCTAGAATCTTTGATTTTTAATATTTCCTTCCCAAGTTGTACACGCGAATATAAAATACATCGATTCCATATCTGATACAGATATTGTCGTTTACGAGCTCCCGTTTTGTGTTCCAGAGTAGATATTCAATCGGCACATAGGAATGGGAGCTTTTATCAGTGCTGTAGTGGATTTTGCATCGATCTGCTGCAGAAGTTTTCCGAGGAAATTGGTTTTACTTTCGAGCTCGTAAGGGTGGAGGATGGCAAGTGGGGTACTTTGGAGGTGAGCCTGAGCAAAATTCATGAAAGGTGCTGCTTACTTACGTCGTACGGAAGATAAATGTGTCTTGTAATGCAACGAGAAAATTCCCGCGGAGCATTTACCGCAGCCGCAACGGTGCGCTTATTTCTTCCTTTTGAACGTTTAAAATTTTCTGTCCTTTCATGTCTGCAGCAGACACCTACATCGCGAACGAAATGTAATGCGGCTTTAAGGGCATGACTGATCGCTTTTAGTTTTACACCTCTGATAAATTTCTCGAACATAAAAGGAGAGAAAAAAAATGTGTTTTATTGTTGCAACTCTCGATATAAGAATGTGTAATTTGAAAATCGAATTATCTGACGATAGTAATTTTCTGCACGTGTGTTGACCTTATTGATGATTATTACGAAATGAACGCATGAATGAGCTTTCGACGCATTTAATTTCCGCACAAAAGTTACTTCCGACGATGCAACATATATATTTACGCTTCAGCGACTGCTTAAATGACCCAAAACAAATAATTTTTTGTTTATCGAGCGTTTTAATTACGTTATTGAATCATCATCGTTTTATGTTTTTCTCTCACGAGACGTATATTAAATTACGATTACTGCGTTAAAATAACAAGAAGAAATATTCGTTTCAATCTTGCATAACATATGAAATTATTTTTAGTGTTTTATTACTCCGTCATATATTTTCACATTTATAAATCAACGAATATTAAATAAAATGAACTCTGTTTTTCGATAAAAACAATTCCGCGAAAAATAATTGACTTTTTGGCTATCTAATAAATATCACGATATATTAACTATTGTATACAGAATGGGAAGTGGAATGGGCTTATAGCTGATCTCGTCAACCGAAAGACCGATATGGTCATGACTTCGTTGATGATCAATTCGGAAAGAGAAGCGGTAGTCGATTTCACTGTACCTTATATGGAAACTGGTATTGCCATTGTTGTAGCAAAAAGAACAGGCATAATATCTCCCACTGCGTTTTTAGGTGAGAATTGTATTGTAGAAACCGTTTTGCAAACGATATTTATAAACATATTTACAACTTGATAATATACGTATGTCTAAAAAATATATGTTATCTTTATCATAAATAAACATTGTTACATAAATTAAGTAAAATATTTGCGGAAGCATGCTACTGTTATTTCGAAATATTAATATTACTGTATAAATTAAGGGAATATTTACAAAAGCAGTAATTTTGCACGAATCATCACCGCATGAAAATATACGATGAATGACGGTATAACCCAAAATAGAATTTGTTTTAACATCTAATAATGCATTTTTAGAACCGTTCGATACGGCTTCATGGATGCTAGTAGGCATTGTTGCAATACATGCCGCGACGATAATGATACTGCTCTTCGAGTGGGCATCACCCTCTGGATTCGACATGAAGGTAAACCCTTCAGGCGCTGCGCAAAAACTGGTATTTTTTTATTTCGCTTTTTATTAACTACGTGTATATGTTTTCTCTTCGTTTGCACCTTTACCTTTTAACGCACAAATATTGTGATGTCATAACTAGAATAATTAATTAATTCTACATTGAAAAAAAATATAGTCAATTTTAATAAATATTTAGTTGAATATACATGCCAACTAAATATTTATTAAATATAAAGATATATTTATTTGATACAAGAAATGTTAATTTGATTTAACAATCATTTTGTTTACTAAATGAATATTTATTTACCGTAAGTAAATATTTAGTTGGCAGTATTGAACTAAATATTTATTAAAATTGACTATATTTTTTTCTCAGTGTAACGCATGCTTCAGTGTTTGTAGTTGAAAATAGAAAGAATACATTCCTAGACTAATATTATATAATGGCTTCTAATTTGCAGTTATTGTTCGTACAATTTTGTATAATTAATAAAATTTTTTTACAGGAATTTACTACTTTGTGTATATTTTTTTATGTGTATTTTTTATCACTACCTGATGTTCTTATGTAATTATGTAATTCATTACTTTTTTCAGCATTACGTATGATTATTTGTTTTGCATGTATCTTGCACAGTTTTATAAAAGTCACTGCGTATCGATGTTCTCATAATCATAATCATTAAATTAAATTTTTAATTGGAAAAGATGTAATAACGATGTACTATATTTCTTATAACATGCACATGAACAATTTCAAGTTTTTGCTCATGTTACTGCTATTATTGCACAATGTTTTTTTATGTCAGTGATACAGATCTTTCCCTTTCTGCAGAATAATCCATCGACGAACCATCGATTTTCTTTTTGTCGTACGTACTGGCTGGTCTGGGCCGTGTTATTTCAGGCTGCCGTCCATATCGACTCTCCCAGAGGATTTACAGCTAGGTCAGTGAAAAGGATCTTTTTCCCCAAGAATGTCGTTTTCCCGACGAATTTTAATTACCGACCCGAGATAGAACTCGAGCGACAAATTAGTCTTCCGGTACTTCACTTAACCATTCGAGATCAGTCGCTGTGCATAAATGTTTCTGGGCAAACATTTACTTGCCGACTACCGTTTTAAAATATAAATTACTCTAACTTTTATTATAAATTGTCAAGCATATATTGACTCAAATCTAAAAAGATTTATTTGATATAAATTATACATTTTGTTGATACAGCACCAGCTTTATAAATCATATTAATTTAAGTTAATTCATTGAATTTTTTAAAATAATAAAATAATAGAATTGAGCAATAAAAAATCCAAAAAAAAAACAGAGCGAATGAGAGTCAGCGTGATAATTAATACGCAATCTTAAATCTTTAATCCAGGAAATAGAATCTTTATTCCAAAAAATAATAATACGTTTCAGTTCACTTTTGAACCATCCTCAGCAATACAATTTCAAAATATCAATTCCTTCATGTCCAAGGAAAAATCATCAAGAAAAAATAGAATTGAGACAACTTTGACCAAATATATAATTAATATATATAAATGGGAAAGGAAAGCTAAAAGCTTGATAAAAGTAAACGTATGTTTTTTTAGAAGAGAATACCCAAAAAAATTGTCGATGTCAATTTCTTTGAGTATTTTACTGTTGAAACTGATAATACATATATTGTATAATATAATAATGTAATTAATGAATCCTATATAATAATAAAAAATATTAATATTAAAATATCAATTAATAAATGTTTATCTTAACAAATAAATGTTTTATTAACTGTAGAATATAATTTTATTAATTTTTATAAAAATTGCAAAATATTTGAATTAAACAAATTATTAAAAATCGACCAATAAACGACCAAATTAAGATGTTAAATGTACAATTAATGTATATTTAAATTCAGTGACAAGGGTCTAAGATCTCGACAAGTGTGATAGCCAATTATCACTGTCAGACAGTTATACGTCAAATAGTTCACATCATGACTATTATTTTACATCATTGACTTCATTTTGATGGACTTTATGTCATTCTCGCCGTTAAACGAAGATTTAGTTATTTTGACATCTTGACATTACGTTTTGCGGACATGGTGTGCCAATATCTTGGTGTGTTGCGGTACGACATTGAGTTCCATCGACTTTTATGTCTACGATTAGAATAGTAGGATAATTTTTTTTTTATTTGTAAATGAAAATTCTGTGAATTGAAACGTTTTAACAATTTTTTGTATACAATTTTATTATTGCTGATTCAAATATACATTAATTGTTCATTTAACTTAATTTGCTCGTTTATTGATTTTTTTTGATAATTTCTTTTACTGTGTCAAACAATCAAGCAGTTGTACATATAATTGTTATCTGGATTAAAAATTTACAATATGCTTGAGTTAAAAAACATAATTTATAAAAAATGTCAACGTACTATCTATTCAGATTTATGACGAATGTCTGGGCATTATTTGCCGTGGTCTTCCTCGCCATTTACACTGCCAATTTGGCTGCCTTCATGATCACGCGGGAAGAATTTCATGAATTCAGCGGTGTGGATGATCACAGGCTCGCTAAGCCCTTTTCTCACAAACCCATGTTCAAATTCGGCACGATACCATGGAGTCACACAGATAGTACGCTTGCAAAGTATTTCAAGGAGATGCACTCCTACATGAGGGCTTTCAATAAAAGCAGCGTTGCAGATGGTATCGAAGCTGTCGTTACTGGGTAAATATATTTTTGTAATATTACTCTAAATTTATTTATCAGGAAAATCAAAGCAAAAAGTAAAACAATTGTTTTAAAATAACTATAGAGGTGTAGTAAATTTATATTGTGGTAAAAAAATTTCTATTTTACGTGAACAATTTGTGTGTAGATATCTATTTAAAAAAAATAAATTTTTAGATTTGTATGGTTTTATTTGGCAGGTTTTATATAAAAATTGCAAAATATTTTATAACTGAAATAAAACTTTCAACAAATTTTAACAAATATAATTGATATAAAAAATATATTAGTTTTAAACTGATTAAAGGAATAGAAATTTAATTATCTCTGTGTCTAAAGTGGGACACTATTTAATTCTGCAGTATTATATACAAATTAGAAAAAGGTTCCTCTCAACGTTTTGACGTAAAGCCGATTTAAAATGTCCTTATGAGGATATAATGAGGTACAGAGCATCCTGTTATAACTTGTGCAGAGACATGGATGCGTTCATTTATGATGGCACAGTTTTGGACTATTTGGTCGCTCAGGATGAGGATTGTCGATTGCTAACGGTCGGATCATGGTATGCCATGACGGGATATGGTCTGGCGTTTTCCAGGAACTCAAAGTTCTTACAAATGTTCAACAAGCAGCTGTTGGACTATAGAGATAACGGTACTTTTGCATGTGCTCCAAATCTTTTTAAGCATCCCGAAGAATACTTTCGCATCTAAAAGATCCTTCTGTGTGTGTAAAATATATGGATCCGTAAATTTCACTTGACGGATTACTCTGCGATTATTCTTCGTATTTATGTCATTCCGTCAATTCTAGGAGATCTGGAGCGGTTGAGAAGATACTGGATGACTGGGACGTGCAAACCTGGGAAGGAAGTACAAAAGAGTAGCGATCCGCTAGCATTGGAGCAATTCTTGAGCGCATTTCTGTTATTGATGATGGGTATTCTTTTGGCGGCAGTCTTTTTACTTTTGGAACACCTGTATTTCAAATACATCAGACAACACTTGGCAAAAAGCGACGACGGTGGCACATGCGCTATTTTCAGCCTGGTAAGCATTTCGGATTTTAATATCGCGAAAATCTCTTAATTTCCTGTGCTATTTCTGGAAGCAGGTCATTCTTAACTTTAAAACCACTTACAGAAGGCGACAGATGTTTAAATATTAATAACATTTCTTAAATCGTACTACCAATAATCTAAACCAACTTTTTATGAATTCCCAATAGATATTATATACTTTTGAATAAAATAATTTAATTGATAACAATCTATTAGTATTAAAAACAAAATATAATACAAAATGTTTAAATGTATTTGCAATAATAATAAATTGATAATAGAATTAAATTGCACGTATAACAATACTTTAAGGACGTACTAGACATACAGTCCCTGCAAGAAAATTAAATTTGAATATATGTTTAATATTTACACTTTAAATAAATTGTGTGACTAAGATTATATTTTTGTTTAATAACACATTTTTGTAGTTTATTTATTTTATTTGTTATTATTTTTATTGTTAAAAACTAAAATTTAAAAAATGATGAAAAAATTTACATTTTTCTTTTATAAGTACTTTATTCAAAATAATTTATGCAATTGCAATTCACTGATTAGTGTTACAAAAATATAGAACAAATAAATATTTTGTTTATTTACTCGACAACTAGTTCATGCATCGCAATACTTAAATTGCAAACTCTACTTAAATAATCTTGAATACATAATGTACCTATATTTAAAAATTGAGATTTTTATTATTTATTTTATTATGTATTTCCATATATTTGTATTAGAGCACAGATTTAAAAAATACTATTTATTAAAATAACTTGTGATCCAGATAGTAAACTATCATCAAATTTGTTGTATTATTTTTAAACGTGATTTAGAATATTCTGTATTTTTTTCATAATTTTATTATTATTTTGAAAATATATATAAAACACCCTTAACACACGTCCAAAAAATATGTTTAATTTTCTTTGTAAATATATCGGCAAATTCTTGTATATACATTTTTGTCTCATTCGATAATATCTATTTTCATAGACTTTGATTAGCGTTGAAAACTTAAAGAAGGATAACGGTATGCAAAATGTTTTATTTAAAGAGCGTGGGGAAGTCCTTGACTTTTCGTGGTGCAGTGTACGAAGCGCAAGATATCTTAAGGCATCATAGATGCAAGGATCCGATCTGCGACACCCACTTATGGAAGGTCAAGCATGAACTTGATATGGCTAAGATCAGGATACGACAGCTTGAGAAGGATCTTGAGGCCCACGGAATAAAGCCAACTCAGACCAAGTACGCTCCGTCCTTCTCCTAATACCGTTTAATTCCGTATCAAACTACGAAAGTACTCGACTACACCGGGTATTTGCAATGCGATCGAGGGAAGAGCCGGATTGATCAAGTTGAATCGCACGGCTTGCGAAGACGGCTTGCCCTTCTGATCAGCCATGCTATTCGATTATCTTCAAACTCGATCGCTTAATATCGGATGAGGAATCGTACCCTCATAAGCAATTCGAGCATAACTTTTCCGTTTGATTGATTTTATTTCTTTCTACTAAAACAGGGAGAGCTTGCAAATTTTTTAGAATAAATCGCCTTGATATTCTCATCAGAAATCTATATGACAAATGAGGTATTTTTTTTATATAATTAATCTTTTAATGCCGGGTTTTTCTGAATCGAAATGTCACACTTGTGTACGACGAAGAAATAAAAATTTAATGTTACGAGTTATTGATATCGAAAATTTTTTAATTTTAGTAAACGGGATTTTTGAAAATATGGTAATTTTTTTAGCGCGTATTGCACAGAACGAAAATAAAAGTGAATCAATATTGCATAATATAAATCTAGCTGCAATAACATTTTATTCAATTTCAACACAATCCTCAACAAAAATTAAATTAGTTTATTTTAAACGCGCTTGTTTTTTCAGTGTATGTTTGAAAATATTGTAAATTTAACTATTACACCTCAAATAAAAATACAACGCTCGTAAAAAAAATTTAAAGGGATAAAAAAATAAAAAAATACTTGTTACTAAAAAACTATTTTGATAACAATTATATCAAAATATTTGACTTATAGCAATAATCAATACGTCATGAAATCGAATTTAACATTGACATTGAAAGATTAATTGACATTATTTATAATCAAGTAAAAAATGTTTTCGTGGCAGAAAACGAAACGTTCAATCCATCGATCAACATTACGCATTCTATCATTTTTTTTTCTCTAGATTACGGTTACGCTTTCACAAAAGATACTTTTCGCAGAGTGCTGTCGCTTGTTTTCCATTTCCAAAACTAGAAATCTTTGTTCTAGAAAGCTTTCTTTTGAGTCTCTTCACTCTCTTCAATCTCTTCTTTTCACACTCTCTTTGCTCTCCCGGAAATTACTTCGTAAAGCGGAAGTGGACCCGTGATAAAAGTCTACGCATGCAGTTGCACATTTATTCTTATACCTGTCTTTGTTCTAATATCTTGAACAAACTTATGCTCGGTTCTCTATGCAAATTTTCATGTTACAGTTTAATTTATTACGGAAATTATTGTTGTACGAGTAGCACAGCTCGAATAATTTCCAGACCGAGCTTAAGTAGTAACCTACTTTCTAACGTCACTTGGAATCTTGTTCGCACAGCATGCATCTATCTATAATAAAGCGAAACGTGCGTTTTCGATGGGACGTTCAATGTGTCGACGTCTTTTAATATCTCAGAAGTTCCATCGCACGTTTTCTTTTTTTTTTTATCTCCTCTCTTTACTGCTGAAAAGCACATTCTCCGAAATATTACTACTTCATATTAAAAATCGTATATTAAATGCAATATTAAACAGCATTTATTATTAATCTTAATATTTTAAAAATATTAATATTCTATTTTTTTTGGTATTTTAAAATAATCTTAATTTGAATATATGCCTTTAAAAATCAATTTTTGAAAAACGATATTATTGGTGAAATTTTTTGATAAATTGCATTTATATATTATATATGGGGGTTCTATATTTATTTCAAACACTACAAGATTAAATTTGTATTTTCTGTAACTTGGGAAAAATGTAATATGGAAAGGAAAGTTCCATTGAAAACGCTCGATTTTGGCGCCTCTATTTAGTTTCGGTAACATATACATATATATATATATATATAATATATATTATATATATCATGTACATATTTTTATGCTTACTTACGTAATTTAATATCGAATATGAGCACTCGCACTTGATTTCTTCTCTATTATCCGTTTGCGGCCTCATATGCTCACTGTGTAGATAATTTTATTCTTGTTTCGTGAGAAGCGATTCCATCCATATCCTCGTGTTTAAAAAATAAAAAAAAAGAAACCTCCATGAGAGAGGAGTGTTACATGGGGTGTCCCGGGGTGTCGTTTCGAGTGAACGGGAAATGGTTTATTTGGATCATGTTAAGCGATAATTGGTGGTTCGATGATGTGAAGGAAGCCTGGCACATATCCACGTCGGCTTTTTTAAAGGAGGAAATCCGGAAGTCTCGGCTGG
>NW_017299926.1:1194615-1275580 GCF_001594075.2 Trachymyrmex cornetzi | reverse complement strand
CCATACTTCGATTCGTAAGTCCGCAATGCCAAACTACACGTAAGAACGTTCAGTGATGCAGGAACTAGATATCATTAAAATATTCTTTCGTTAACTCTTCAATAAAATTCTCTCTGCTGAAATAATTTAATTTTTCATAACGAATTACTTGGTGAAGAAAGTCCTACTAGCAATGCTACTCTGATTCATCTTATGTCTTTGTCATCTGTTATAATTAACAACATTAAACATAACAACATTTAACACAATCCAAAACATTTCAATGCTATTCAAATAGCTGTCATCAGTTGCTTATGAATTACTATTATTCCAAAAATTGATCGGAAATATTCTATAGCGTGTAGCCGTAATCGAGACGCTAATGCGTAGCATTATAGAAGAGCTGTTGCAAATCCCTTTCGTAAAAGCTTTCACTTTGAACGTTAAAAAATTGAAACTATTTCACATAATTACACTCTGATCCCATGACACAATTGGCACTTACACTTTGAATTCAACAGCAGTTCCTACGTCACTGTAATCGATCTCACATGGTGTAGTAAAAGATCGTTCCACCGATCAAAAAAATTTTGCCACGACTCGCGCGATCCCGCGAGGCTCTGTTGTTTCGTAAGCTCGCGCGACCTCCGTTCCCCTTAACTTCACTTTTCTGTAATGAAGAAAAAAAACGGCGAAAGAAGAGAGAAAGAGACGCCGAGCATCACGCGGATCGACGATGGCGGGCGCCTCGTTTAGAGAGATCAATAAGTAGAATAAGAGGGATGTAGAGATTAGGGGTAGAGCCGCTTTTCGCTTCTCTCAGTTCTCTGTAGATTGGTAGATCGTTTGCATAAGTTACGCATACATAAGTATTTCTCGCTCATACACTTTCGTGTCGTTCTTATTATCACGGATATCTTTTTATTTTTTTTTACTTTAATGTGCTCGAGAGCATGGCATGCGAATTCCAGAAGAAAATAGCTAGATAATTTAGGCGTATCGGTGCTAACAGTATGTACATTATAGGTAATTACCCATCGTAGTTTGCGGCGGTTAATCGATTAATTACCTATAATGTCCGACGGCGACAGCGAGACAACACGCGGAGCGAAAATTAATTCGGGGTGTGGGAATATTGAGAAAGTGCCGTGACCGGGGGCGAAGATGAGAAAGACGGACAGCATGATAAAGTTTACGTGTAGGAGGCAACTTCCATGGTGTTACGAGATGGCGATAACATAATCCCCGATCATTTATATTCAGGTATATCGATGCCGTCGAGGTTGCCCGTCCGAGGGACATGAGTAGAAACCATGTGGTCAGTACGGAATACGCCGAGACGTTCCTACCCACGGAGATTTACAGGTAAAGGCGAGGAATTATGCGGCGTTGGATCGGAGAGACTAATTGTTAAAACGCGACATTATTTATCTTAAATAAAATATATCGTATGAGAAATTTCACAAAATAAATTTCTTTAATTGTGTCTTTTAATTATTATTATTATGAATTTATCACTTGAATACAGATAATTTATTATTAATTTAATTTTATTGAATGATGTAAACTACATTATATATGTATAAAATCTAGCAAACCTCAAAATTCGTATTTGTGTATTTACATAAATTGTAATTGTTGGAAGTATTTGATTCTTATTTATTTTGAAATAACATTGTTCTGTAAGTTATAACATAATTCTGTTATATTAATGTAATATAACGGAATGTGTTCATTAAATCGGAACGTTTCATATTAATATCCTAATTAATATGTTATAATATTATGATATATTATAATAATGTGTACATTACTGTAACAAAATCAGCATAACGGTTTTCATTCTTTATAGTTATTTTATGTTAAAATTGTTACCTTTTTGAAGTTGAATCCGTCAGTTTGTGCGACTATTTATTTAGATATATCATTCGAAAATATTTCGTATTTTGTGAAAATAAGTGATTGTTTGTCATAGGATTCCGGATGATGATGTGACTAGGACGGAAATCGCCGAAATGGAGACAGTTCTGTGATCGTAAGAGGATTGGCTTCAGTCGCCCAATCACGCAACACTGGAAGCGTATGGGACGAACAGAGAGGCCTCTGAAGACTCCAGAAACAATGCGATTTGAATAAAAAATCGCGTCCTGTTGCTCCTGCCTCGAACAACGAGCCCCACCCACATCAACCTTTCGTTCGGACGAAGACGCTGATCCGCTGATATCGATCCTCGGAAACTGTCGTCGCGCGCGCGGTGAAACAACGAGAGGAGGAACGTCGTCAGTGCCTATCAATGATTGAGAGTCAACCAGACCAAGAAGACACCAATCGAGGATATTTTGTGACTCAAAGAAGTGCATTTGTTACCGACACTCGCATTATACTCTTGAAAGATGCATCTTTTGAAACATTGGAAGGAATGCATTTGCATGACAATTTGCAACTTTGCGTTCACATAACAATAGTGATCGTTGTGTGAAAATGTTTCAAAAAATTACTGAATCTTTGTAACGCTCGGACGAATGCTCAATAATCGAGCAGGATTTCAGTCTCTCTACGAGAGATTTATTTTTAACAGCACGATCGACAGGCTACGTCGTCGACATTGAAGCTAACTGCTCCGTGTTCACGTAGGTGTGTGCAAAGATTTATTTCAAAATTTCAACCGGTGCCTAAAATCGTTTGGACATGGCTCATAATGTACTAGATGATCCATTAAGTATTCTGAAATATGATTAGTAATTTTTTAAAAACAAAGTAAAGCATTTAATTTTTTTTAGAATACTTTGAAATGTGACCATTTTATTTACGCAATTAGTTTCCATTGACTACTTTGTCATTTTTTAAATTAAATTCTCATACATTTTTATAATTACATATCAATTAATAATAAAAACTTCTATATAAATATTTATTAATGGAATTTTTGTGTACATATATATATAATATATATATTTTTTTATATATATATATATATATATATGTAAAATCAGAATTAATTAAAACATTACAATATCCATGATATTTTTATTAATCCTAATTTTTTATTAATTTTACATTTTTCCTTGATTCATATCTCAATACTTTGTTTACTTATTTTACTGTTATTTTTTAAAAAGAATAAAATTCTAATTTTTTTTTACTCGAGTCTAATATCGATTTTCAATCTTAATATTGATTTGTAATTTAATATTTTAATATTACCTTCAAATTGTAGTTATAATTTTAATTCATAATATATTATTTATAGGACAGTTCCATTATATAATATTGTGTATATGTATATCATTAATTTTTTAAACATATTATATAAATAGTAAATATATTTTATCCTTATTTAAAATTTTTTTTATTCATTGTCTGTTATTTATTTTGATATTTATATATTGATATATAATTATTTAATAAAATTGTCAGTGTAAGAGAAACGATTCGGAAAATTTCAATGATTATTGATAGCTGGAACCAAGATTACGGAAAAAAGGCACACATTTATTTAGGCATTAACAATGCAATAGATAAGTTATGAAATTCCTAAATCTTTTAAAAAGGACACATTCAACTTTGTACGAACTCATGCCAGTTTCCAAATAAATGTCATAGTGATACGTCGATACGAGCAATGTGACAAAATCCAAAGAAACTGAAGAATCTAATCGATATCTTGATGGAAAATGTCAATGTGTACCATACAAAATACTTGATATCTAAGCTTGTATGTCGGATAAAATTAGTGTGAATGAGTCCGTATAACTATGAAAAATATATAGTATGATACATATATATATTTAATATGGTCACATACACAACAATGAAATATTCTAAAGAAGAATCTATTCGAAGACGTAATATGCTCAAAAACAAGAAGTAATATATATAATTATGAGATAAAAATCGAACCATAATGCGCGCGTATCGCGGAGTGTCAGGACACATTACTTGAAAAAGAAAATATCGAAATAATTGATAACACAAATAAGGCAGCAGTGGTAGTTGAGTAAATCAAAAAGATCGTGAATAGAATTGCTGTTTACTATGCGGAATATTTTATATCTATGTATATTAATAAAACGTGCGAGCCTAAAATTGCGATTTATCGAATCTGCAGGAAAATGATCAGTTGATAACAATTCATTATTTCTATATGTTTCTCAGATATCTTTTAAAAACTATGCGTAAATTTTATAGATTTTTGTAGACTATGTAAGTTTTTAATATTGATATGATCTTAAAGAAAGAGAAAATGTCGCAATCTTCGACATAACGTCCTGACAATCCGCAATGGATGACGATTACTCAAAATAACAAATAAAACCCCTCGAACAAATTCGAGTTTCACGTGCGCATCGGATTCGAAAATTAAAATTGAAATTTTAATACTTATGTCGCTGTACATAATTGCATTGATTCGTATGAGCTTTAAAGTGCATTGCAGGTTACAATAGTGTCCCTTTTCAAAAAGATAAGCTTATTGATCATAATGATGTATTAAAAATATTTCGAAAAAGCTTTTTTTATTATCAATTTACAAAAAAAACGGAATTTGAATTTGTTTATTAAATTAAAATTAGATGTAACTATGTAAACAATATGTAAGAAATGTATTCTATTTAACTAAATATAAAAAATATTATGTTAAATTAAATACACAATCCTAATTTTTTAAATATAAAGTATAAAAAAAATTATAATAATCTTGACATAATTCTTTTCTTTAATCTTTACTAGCCAATTCTTAACTAGTTCTTTTTATTATATAAATAAAAATTTATATGGTAATTAAAATATATTGATTAAAAAATGCAAATTTATATATATAAACACATATTAATTCTAAAAATTAGACAATTCTTTGCTTTAAGTAAATTTACTTGCACTAGGCGCTTTTTACAAACGTTCAATACATCATTACACATCAATTTTGTAGAAATATACTTATTTTATATGAATTATAAATCCAAATATATTTTTTTACAATAAAATTTGTAACAATAAGTAAAAATATTATTAAATTAATATTTATTTTGATACTTTTATAGAAAATTATGCTTTCCAGACTTGCAATGCACGTTATAATGCGGAGGAAATGAAAATCAGAGCATATTTTGTAGGTAGATCTACGAAAGACTTCGAGATGCTCGCGATTAATTCCGCTTAATCCCATCCGTATTTGTAAAATCATTAACTATTCATAATTATTGTGCGATGTGCGTGCGTGGATGTTGGGACGCAAACTCTCGTCATCCGCGGAATATTTTAAGAAATACATTGCTATCAGAAGAAAACATGTTGTTACTGTTGTTGTTAAAGATAAAGGAAAATGTTATGTTGTTAAGTCAAGTGCGAGATATAATTATCTTCACAGAGTATTGGCGTGCCATATTCGAATATATTATGATAATAATGGAGCCGGCAGGGTCGCTCGAGTTTTTACGTGCTCGAACATTCACGTAATTGATGATCTTACACGTTCAGATATATTTGTACGTCCATTGAACATGTGTAAGAAAAACGTGTAGTTTAAAATCTTTGGAAAATTTTTTGTTTTTCGTAGAACTTCATTATACGTAAATATATATATATATATATATATATATTAAATTTGCTTTATTAAGCCATTCTACTTTTAATAATAACCTTTTAATTAATTTAACTTATTTAACTTGTTTATAATTTTACACACATATATACGAGTATATATATGTATATATAATTTATAATAACTTGATAATAATTTTTTATATTTTGGACATAATGGGAATACCTTATTAAATTTGTGAGAGAATTTATATACAAAACGGGTAAAGCATAGAAATACAAAAGATGTTCGAGCCGCTTATTAAAAATTGCAAATGTAAATACACGCGATTTGAATACTCCAAAGCCGATTACGCCAATACTGCCAGCTCCAAGCTATTATATACGCCATATGATCCTAATTAAACTTTTAAAATTAAGATCCTTGTATACATGAAATCTTTTTCACATGTGGGCTCTCATTCCTATACCAAAAGCTTTCGTGTAAGCGTGTGGAAAGGATCCAATCCTCTTATGGGTCTAAATAAGGTGTAAGACAAGGATTTTCGATCCTTGATTTCAGAGTGCATTTGTATGCGATTGCCCAAGCGAGAAAAATCTTCCACACGTGCGATTCCTTTCCGCTTTACGTCTCCGCTGTTATAAACCCCCACTGTGTGCACTCGTAAGCTTGCACCTCCCGATTATGTTAATCTACTCGAGCGACCGTTCTCCACGAATGCAAAGTGCCCCTACTGCATTTCTCGTTATACGGTGTGCGCACTCGCAATCTACCTACGCGGTATCGCTCGAACTTGTAAACTATTTGCTATGCGGCGAAGAAAAAGCTTTTCAGATATGTTTACGTCAACATTAGTCTTCTTAATCGAATGGAGAATCAAGCATTATCAAACGGCACGGTTATTTACGTCGGCGCAACGATTAGTGGCCCATTAACTTAGTTAGCTAATAAGATTGATAGAATGAAATAATCATAAACTTTGATTTATCGATTAATCGTTATTAAACGCTAATGGAAAATGTGAGAATTGATGTGAATGTGAAAATTAATCCTGCGGGGAGGAATTGTAACACATGTTCCTTGTCGCTGTTTTCAATATCGCTCAGAGCGCAATTAACTTGAGCGTGTATGAAGCGTCTTGAAACTGTAAACGTTGCGGACGTTGCGATTTAATTGATTAATTTTATATGTGAATATATATACATATATATCGTGGGCCTTTATATCGAATGTGATGTTAAAGCAGTCACTATTGATCATGGAGCGACGTTCTCCAGACACTGCCTAACTTTGAGCTGGTTTTTATCTACGGCGAAGTGACACGGTGATGCAGCCTGTGAATTGCGAAAGAAATTCAAGTCGACTACAGAATGATATAAATCACTTTACATTTATCAGGCGTTTCGTTTTTTACTCCATCTCGTAGGTTTTATAATCGAAGTGTAGTGAATAACACCTCCGTGCAAAAGTTTGTTTCTTGCGAGACTCAACCTTATGAGAATGGAAGAATCAACGAGTATGAAAGTGTTATAAACAGAAATTAGATTGCATTGGCGAAAGTAACATTGCACAACGGCAAAAAAGATAAAGTTTGCGATATTACTTAACATTCAAATTGTGGAAGCGCAAATTCACAAATTGACTGCGATTTTAACAATAGTCAATATTTATGAAGATTTATTTTCACCGCTGAGGATGATTCCAAAATGTAACCGAAACGTTCAGAAATACTGTATTATAATTGATCACATTATATGGATATTTAATTAATAATACTATTGAAATTTGTACGCATTAATTACCGCGTTGACTCTTAATTGTCTGTGCATTTTTTCTTATTAATTTTATTGTTTTATTTACTCTTATAAACTTTAATGTCGCAGTTTACAGGATTCCTATTCCTTATAAATTAGTTCGTTTTACATTTTTTTTATTTACACTTAATAATTTCAACAATATTTTTTATTAATAAGATGCAATATGATCGCTAATACAATTTAAGCTCTCGTTATCGATATTGCGGCGTCAGTACATACAAACTTAAGCCATACTTAAACGATCATTATATTGTAAAAATTTTCAAGCTAAAATTTCTTTGGCGATACTCGTATTTAATTCACAAAACTAAAGCCAATCAAGAATGAAATATTCTAATTCTCTTACTTACATAATTCAAATTATTGCGAAATTCAATTACAATGTAGGTAACAAGGACAGTGCTTGTAACAACGTGAAATCTGTTACAACGATTCGTCAATCAATGAGATTGCGAAGCCCCCTCAAAATATCACTGTGCGCACACACACGAAATAGCGGCCTTAATAATTTCCAGTATGGTAGTCGCTGCGAAGTTCTCGTATTCGTAACTATTAGACGTACATTGAATTTTACCAAACCGTGAGTACATGATCTACTTCTTTTCATGATCTCTATCAGACTCACATCCCTCGCCTTTTAAACTTTCTATTGCTAGCCGAAACTCTTTCGATCATGATTCACAACGTGAATTATTTAAATAAGAATATTTTATTACATCAAAACTAATCGCCTAAAATTTTATGCTCTCAATTGCCCGTTATTCTATTTATTTAATTTAATTAATTCTCGAAAGCTCGATTTTATTCTTTATTGTTTAAAATTTTATGTTTAAATAAATACTTTATAATTTTTAGAAATTTGTACACAATAAATGAAATTGTACTAGTAATTCTGATTAATTAATTGTTTAATCAAAATTGTACAACGTTAATCTATAAAAGATAAAAGAGAAATTATGTACATTTTTATAGCAATTTGGTACCTCTCGCGAAAAAATTAATGATTCATTAATCAAATTTTTGAAAAATATGAATTATCTGTATAAAAGAGATTATATAATAGAGACATGCATGCACGTGTAAAAATATTAAGAGAAATCTTTTAGTAGAAAATTATAAACTTACGTTGCATTGCGCTAGGATCGATACAACGAATGAAAAACGCCACTTTTTAGCGACTTATGGTCCAAAAAATTATTCTATTTCAAAGATAATCAACTTACATGATTAAAGCATTTTTTTAAACACGATTGATTTTGTTATATGTTTTTAATTAAAAAATTTCGTAAATTTTGTTTAATTAAATTTATGTATAAATCAAATAAATTAGAAGTGTAAATTGGGGAAGATATTTTTATCAATACATTGCGCTCTCGGACAGAGTACCCGCGCGAATCAACGAAAACTTTAGTTATTTATATCGTCCCGTGATACAATGTTCGATTGTTGCATCGAAATGGTTGCGGCTACCTCAGATTATCATTAAAAAATTCTAACCCTAGACTAGATATGGAATCACCAAAGGCGTCGCACCCAAGCGTGAAGGGGCGCGCTGTTTTGTGCCGAAAAGATTGCTGTGACATCACAGTTAGAGGTATCATATGAGTATGTGCGTATCAAAGATATATGAACTCGTGTGTTATATAATGTACTCGTCGATGTACTTGTACATAAAGGGAGGTCTTCTCCGCTCGATGAATCCTCTCGTCCTCGCTTTCCGTCTTCGTTATTGAGGACTAAGGTTAGCAAACAGAAAATCCTTTAGGATTAGCCCTTTAGGCAAGCCCTTTACAGCAAGCGCGGCTTGGAAATGAAACCTCGCGATCGGGACCCTTACGGTAATAATAAGGGTCCCTGTTCCCTCTTTTTCCGACTCTTCTTCCGTCTGTCTCTCTTGGGATCTAGGATATTGTATTCGTGTTTCTAGCCCAAGGGGGAGCATAAGCAAAAGGACCTATACGATGTCGTGAAGTGAAACTCCTGTCCGTACGGAACGACAGCGTTCGAGAGTTCCGCGGCGAGAGTAAGGGTGAAACTCAAACAGGACGAGAGTAAGGGTGAAACTCAAACGGGGTTGCTCTGCGAACTTCGAGCAACTGTACTTATTTGTTTGTAATGTGCATGTGTTTGGCGGAACGCGCGAACATTAAGGGCTTATAAGGAACATACGTGGCACGTGATTGTATGTTGTTTCCAATAAAATTGTTGTTTTGTATATTGCTAGTACTAATTTTTTTTATAAGGCATTGCGATTCTCCTTCATATTTTCTTTCTTCTCTCTATATATCGTTATCTGATAATATAAAATGGAAGTAACACAAAGTATATCAAAAATTATTAAGTTATATATAAAAAAGGAATTCTTTTAAATATATCAGAAGATGCGATAGCGGCTCCTGTTAAGTATATTTTTTTTGTAGTACATAATATACCATGTTTATGAAAGAGACGCTACAGTGTATCCTTAAACAAAAATCAATACGAAGATCAATACTAGTGTCTTGTATGCATACCTAACGTACACCCGGGTAGAATTTTGTCGGGGCGTGCCCCAAGTCCGTATAGGGCCTAAACAGGCATGCCCTAAAATAGACCTGACAACGTTGGGCCCAGATAGGCGTGCCCTAAAATAGGTCAGCCATCGTTGGGTTTAGAAAGGGCAGAAAAAGGAAAATTCTAGATAGAATTTCCTAAACAGGCTCTGAATAGGCACTGACGTGAGTTCCCCTAACAAGGCCTGCCATCGTTGAGTCTACATATAAACAAGCAAGAGAAATTGTGAAAATAAAAATCATAAACAGGTACAAAATAGGCATAGATGTGGCGGTCTGAAACATACACAATCCAGTCAGAGTTTAGTTTAATCAATTCCTGAAATAGTTAATATAAAATCTTAAAGTGTTTTAGTTTGAAGTCTGAAGTAAAATTCACTATAATAAGTTTAAAGTAAAATCAATATAACTATGATTTTGGTTCTCAAAAATAGTATTTAAGTAGAAAATTTTGCACAAACAGGCTACAATTAAGTTTGCATTTTAATTTTGTTATAAAGATGTTATTTTGAAATTATACAAATAAATCACACACAATTGAAGGAACGATAATTTTAAACTGTTAGTGGCAACAATTATTTAAGGACTTTCCTTCAAAAATCACTTTTCTTGAAATTTCCTCGAAATTTCCCCTTGATGCTCAGTCAGTTAAATTACTTCACGGAGGTAACACGCGGTTAGGAGCAGAAACGCGTTGGATGAGTATGACTGCATAAGAGAACGTCTATTATCTTAAGATATGTATTTTTATATGTCACTATACATATTTTTTTAATAGATAAGGTAAGTATTTTAGCGTTACAAAATTTTATGTTATTTTAAATAAAAAATATGAAAATGGATAAAAATAAGAAGGAAAAAAGGGGAAACAAAGTTTCGAAATAAATATGTTACGAATTTTTTAATTTACGTTATTATGTGTGAAGTAAAAAAAAGGGCATAATACAAATATAGGTACATAACCCGTACCGTATCAATACGGCGTACCATTATCGACAGGAGAGAGACTGTGGAGACCTCTAGTTGAAGACGATATACATGATAACTGGTACTGCGAAAGTACAGCGTATTATTGCCTAACCTGAAAATAGGTTGTTATAACATTAAAATTAAATATTAGACAGTAACTGACTGGATGTTCAGTTGAGAACTGCATAAATTTCTATCAGAACCATATATTGAACAGATATATCATAGCTATATATCCACGATTATACAAGTGCAGTTCGTGGATCATCGAAGTGCAGCGGTTTCCAAACGATTTCAGAAGTCACGCATTAATTTCAGAAGTCACGCATTATAGTAAATGGCGGTATACAATCGGATGGGTGACGGCTTCGAAGTACTATGAAATTAGTTCCCGAATTCAGGGAAAATCTTTTTTTTTTTCATCATAATTTTATGATGTGTACTCTGGAATAAGATATTAATCAATAATAATACTCATTTTAGCAATAAAACTATAAAATTAATTAATTTTAGTAACATGCGTACCTAAGGCGTACATTATCGATACGGTGTACCAAAAGTACGGTGTACCGGTACTGTACCCTTTAGGTACGCACGTACCTGACAGGTACGGTATCGGCACGCATAGTACGCCGTACGCTCACCGTACTAATACCATGGAGGTATTTTGCTCTCTGGGTTGGCTTCAAATTATTATCAGTAGTAGAAATTGTAGATATGTTTCTCGGTACATCGATCGTCGATAAAGACAAGAATATACAACAAGACTTTACGTTTACTGATTTTGCAGACATTTAGCAATCAAGTAGTAACGCGATTGCTGATAATAATTGAGATAATTAAATACACTATGGAACATTTTATATTTATTGTTCTAAGATATTGCTTTTAATAGATATTAATTTTAATAGGTAATTATATCAAATTTTCCTAAAATATTTATTTTTATAAACGTTGTAAGTTTTTTGATAAAATAGATTTCTATTTAAACTATGAATGATATGTTTAATTAATTTAGTACAGAAGATATATATTTAACCAATATATGTATATAATATTGTAAATAGATTTAAAAAAATAATGTTAAATAGATTAGAAGAATAAATTGCAAAAAAATTATCATATTTTTTATTAATCCATGTTATGTAGCTGTATTTACCCTATATATCTTTTCCGTATTTAATTCAAACATCGGCAAATTAAATTTATTGAAAGAGTAATGTATAAAACATTTTTTTAATAATGTAGATATTGTGATGATAGACTGATCGCAATTTACACAACCAATTTACGTAAAATAAAAATCAGAAATACTTTAATCGCGTAAATCTAGATTACTCCGTAATTTATGTTAGATTTGGAAATAATGTTAGAGCACATTCTTTCCTCAATTGCGAATCCATTCCACAATCGTAACGTAAAAGTGAAATTGCGAGAAGATCGTGCAACAGTCATTCGATAAATATCTGAAAACTTGGACTGGTACAGTGGCCGCATGTTAAAGATTTCGCACGTATCGCATTACGACAGATCCGCGTCATAAAGAACGAGAGCGGCCCTGTTGTTGCATTGAATGCGTTGTTGCACACTGTTTATGGCCCTCCCGCGGAACCCCGTCGCTTTTCTAGTGAATCTGCATTTATTGCCGTCTAAATAAAGTGCCGCAGCATAAATTGCTTGTTATAGTGGACGGTCCAGTGGCATAATAAAATTTAATATATACCTAAAGTGTGCATAACACGCTTGGCTTCTTTTTATCTGTTTTATCATACATATCTGCACAAAATGGTCGAACGAGAATTGAAATGGAAATCATTAGCCGGCGAATTCACACAGCCTATGTAAATAAGATTATTAAAAATACGAAAAATATTTATGCGATGCGCTAACGATTATCCTGTGCTATATGAATGTATTAAGCGTGTTCTAACCTTCGCGTAAAAGAAATGAAAAGAAAAGGAAGTTATTGAAAATTCATTTTGCGTTGTCGCGATAATTATAAAGTTAAAAATTCATTATTATTGGTATAAATTGTCTCTTTAATTTATTTTGGCTTATCTACTATAATACGTATTCTTTTGTAGGTAGAATAATAAATGTTTATATACAGCCTAGGTTGTATTAATTAATTAATATTACATTAATTGTAATGTATATAATGCATTATGATGCCTATAGCACTGTAATTTTACCATAAAAAGTTGCAGTTGCGAATTTACAGTGACATCTATTTCACTCGTTTATATAACAATATTTTATGTAACATTATACTGTGTATTTCAACAATGCTCTCATTAATCTTTATCAACCCTCCTCTTTCATATCCCCCAAACTCAATAACCCTTTCAACCACTTCTATTTTTTCTCCCTTCGAATCGTTCTCATTCTCTGGAGAATACTGTTATTTCCTTTGGCGAAAAATCGACAGAGCTACTAATTGCTTCTGTCAATCTAGATAAGAAAGTGGAGTGCTCAAATGGCAGTAGGACTCCGTCAGAAACACAACTCGTCGGCCGAAAAGATTGCGTGGCGATAGAACATCACCTGTAATTTCCATTAAAGCAACTCCAATTCTCTCTCTCTCTCTCTCTCTCTCTCTCTCTCTCTCTCTCTGTTAGTAAATTAAAAGTATTAATAATATTTTCTTCCTTTTTTTTTTAGTTATTTGCAGTCAAGCCGAGATTAATCCTGAACATATACATACTACAGCATAAATTCTGAAAGTTTTTTATATTGATTTATTGACTTGTAAATATGACATAACAGAGATATATGTATACCTAGCATTGTAAAATAATTTCTTTTAATATTTGATATTTCTATTTATACAATCTAATAAATCTTCATTCTATATAAAGGAGATTAGGAAAAAATAATAAAGCCAACTAAATATTTTAAATAAAATGTACTCAATAAATCTCTATAACTAAAAAGTAAGAATTATTATTATTAGTTTAATGCAAAAGTTAAACAGAATACAAAATAAGTTAGAAAAGTTGTATAATAATTAGATTGTACCCATTAATTATTAAAATAATTAAAATAATTATTATTTATCCGTTTTAATTTGATATATAACGAGTAATAATAAAGAAATGTAAATCATATACTTTCTGTTCCGAAAATGTAACAGTAATATATTTATCGTTGAATTTATCAGAAAATGTGATAAACGAATTAATTAATTAACGGAACGCATCATTACACACACAATTCAGCACCAGATTTCAAGAATTAAATTAATATAAAAATACAGAAATGATGTAAATGTATATAAATGTAGTATATTTTAATAAATCAGAAAATCAAAGAATAATTTTGATTTTATTATTTAGCGCTAAATAATGGCATGTACAACACCATTCTCTGTAACGGCGAATACATAGAATACATAGAGTACAACGACGAACCCTCGTTTCATTTACCATGAAGGCTAACTATTGTCCAAACGAGATCTATCACGATGCTCATTTATACTACGACCTAATTAACGCAGATCGTGACCGTTATGACGCTGAACGAGCTATATTTTCATTCAACAACGCATGCAGGCATCGTTGCTAATTATAACAGTAAAATTGGAGATTCAAGCGCACCACGCTAAAAAAGAGTGTAAGGAGTAGAATATCAGATTTTTTAATTATAGGATTTGAAATTTAAATTCCTTTTTTAAATTATGTCGAAAAGCTTAAAATGCAGACATGACAAGAACACTATTATTTTTAATATCCAAAAATTCAGAAAGGTCGCAAATAAAATCTCAAAGACATAAAGGTAATTCTCGAATTTATCGATATTTATGATTTGAAAAATTTAAATTTTTACAAATGTATTACTACATACAAATTAAAGATTTTTTATTTTATCTATAATAGAATTTTAAATGACACGAAAGATTATAAAAATGAATAAATGAACAAATCCAAAACTTAATAATACTTTCTTATTTTTATTAATGATTAAAATTATCGAATCAATAACAGTTACGGTTGCTCCTGGTAAAATATTTTACTGAAATTGACTCAATTGATAATGTCAGTAACTAAACAACTGCACTTCTTAATATCAAACATTATAGCATCACGAAAGAATCTTTTGGTTAATTCTTACTACTAACAATATTACTTGTAGCAATCATTATCTAGTGTGCGGCGTAAATATATACAGTTTACATATGTATATATGTATGTATATACATGCATATTATGTACGATGTTCGCATAATATGTTAAGATATACAAAACTAAAATATGGTAATGTTAGCACACATTCGAAATTAGTAAATGTCGACAATAATTCATTCGACTTAATTAACTATTTCGTATGTAACATCGATAAATTAGGTCAATCGTTCCTTCAATAGCTAAAAAATTGTCTAATTTGATTTAATAATAAAAATATACTTGCAAGATATACTTGCATAATAAAGATACACATGCGTCAAAATAATTCATTGTGCATGCACTGGCTATTTTAATAATTACAAATGTTTAAATTTCTATCTGAAGACACGGTAGTGTCTCGGTAATACATACATCAATCTACGTTTCATTAGAGAATTACTTGATCAAGATATGATATCACCATGCGTCAGAAACTTTCAAATTCGCCATAATCGAAGAATTGAGAGGCAATCATTATGGCATAAATAAGCCATTTTACGACAATCTGATATTGTATAATAATGAATTAATACAAATATAGGAATAATTTACGACAATGTTAACATATGGATATTTAATATTGCCTTTCTCATAATTTTTTTATATCGAATTAACAAATAAATAGCAATATCTGTAACATAGGGAAATATTCGTCAATCGATATTTCGATTGCGCGTAAATAAAAATTTCACGCGTCGTCTTGTAAGATTTCACGCAGTAACTTATAAGATCATCTCTAATAAGCTGAGGTAAAACTAGATTTTTAAAAAGATATAAACAATAAAAAATATGTAAAATGTATCGATGATTATACGTATCTAAAGATTTATATATAAAAAAATGTATATGTATATACTTAAAATATAAACATATAAAAAATTTCTGTAGTTTATGCTTCCTCTTTTTAAGAATAAAAATGTTAATTTTTATTCTATTGCTGTTTAAATTTAAAACAAGACTTTTTAAATACGTAAAATCTTAAATATATTGCATAATTTAATGTCAAGCATTCTATGTGGAACTGCCTCTGCACAAAAAGCAAATAAATTGTTTTTATCATTCGACATTGCGGATTTAACCAACGCTCGGTATGTCGCCTGGTGATTCTTTTACGAAAAGAACTGACTGAATTAGTTGTCGTTTTGAGTACACACTCGTGAATTCTGGACGTGTAAAACGTAACAACGGTAGCGACTGGCTAATCACGCATCGTTTTCAGTCCGAGTGCACATGTCACGTCAAGTCTCTCTACCTTGCTAAGTCCACTGAAACGAATGGACGACCAATGAGAATGTCACACACAGTTTCCTCGAGGATCACTTTGTTGACATGCCATAAACTGATATTTGCATACGAATATTTTCGTGCGTTTAGTCCCTTCTTTCAGCCTTTCTCGCAAATTGATCACTGCACTTCACAGACGAAGAAAGTCTCGAAGCTGCAAGGACTGTCATTCCATTTGAGCCCTTTGCCATCTCTGTTCCAGAGCTCCAGGCAATGTTCTTCTTCGCCGTTCTCGTATCTGAAAGAAAATGAGAAGATTAAATGAAATCCGTATTATTTTAAGCAACAAAATGGATAAGGAAGTAAGTTATATAATAACGTATTTGATATCAACCTTAAAAAATCAAAATTACATCTCCTTATATATTTATTTTTAAAAGTTTGGAAATTTGTAATGTATATAAAGTATTGTAAGACATAATCACTATAGCTTTAATAATTTTGAAAATATAACTAACATACATTACAGAAATTGATTGAAATATCTGTTATTATTTTTTTTTCTTTTTGAAGGTGTTATAATTGTGTTTTCAAAGAATATTATGTAAATATATTATAATTACGCAAATAAAGTACTAAACTTTCTTTTGAAATCACCGAAATCACAGAAATTAAGTTTCTTTTGCCATTAAAGACTCCATGAGAACACCTTTCACCAGAAACGAGTTTTAATATCTAAATAACTGATTTATGCCAATCATATCGCAATAGTAGGACGGAATTTCCGCGATCAATATCAGAAAGAATGTAAATTATTTGCGATCGTAAAGCACCCTTACCGGAAATTATTTGGTTCGCCGACGTTCCAATTCTCGAACGTGATCGGCCTACCATTAGCCATCCAGAAAAAAGTTCCCTCCTCGGCCTGATCGGTGCCAGAAGTCCAAAAATGCTCGTGACCGAGACCGAAATCCTTGATATGCTTCTCAAGTCTATCGTTCTCCTCTTGTGAGGCTATACTCGCCAGATGCATCCCGTGATAACGACAGTATTGCGAGGCTCTGTACCAGTTTGCCTGCAATGCAAAGAAGGGATGGTAATACTTTACTCTAACGTTTTTTTTTTTTGCAAACGTCATTAATTGTACAAGATATTTTGCATAAAGTATATGCAAAATAAAATGTATTAAAAATGATGTAATAATTTGTTGTTATTATTTGCTACAAATATCGATGTACATTAAATTTGTGATAAAATATCTACTATACGCCTAGTGGCTAGTACTATATACAAATAATTTATAAATATAATTTATAAATCATTTATGATGCTAAATAACGGATTAATTCATAAATGACAATTATGTAAAAAGGAATACTGTGAGAGATAAATGTGACCTAAAGCAATGACCTAAATTATTATGTATTAAACATCACAATAATTATGACAAAAGAGCAACATTTGAACTGTTGGTAAATTATGTGTAATCAAATTATGATAGAGATAAGCTGTCATTAACATTTATATTTAACATTCGTGATCGTCATTGATTATAGCAGATTGGTCGGTATTAATAATTAACAGCATACAGATTGTAGGAGCACATTAATATTCACACTAAAGTTATATAATCACCATTCTGGTATCGATTTCGACAGATTATATTCGAGAACCTGTTTGGAATATTACTAACATATTACTAACGATAATATTTAATGTATCAATAATACATACTATTGCATAAAAAAATACGAAAAAAAATAGAATGAATTTTTCTCATGAATAATCAAAACTGCTAATATTGCGGTATAATTCAATCATTAAATGCAAAGACTTTTGTTTGTTAATTCTTAAGATAAACCAGATTATACTAAAAATTCTGAATATAAGGAAAAAGAATGCTAATAATGTTTTTAATGAACTTTGTTAAAAATTATGATAGAAATATTACTGTGAAGAGAAAAAAAATCAGTCTTCCTCAATGAATTAAAATTTTCAGTAACAGACAAGAATATTCCAAACTTTTTTAAATGTCCTGAATTAAAAATTGATCTTCCATCGTTTTCCAAAACAATCACGTACATATATGTATATCTTATGTTTAGCTAAGTTTAGCATAGATATTTTCAATATAACCTCCACATCGCAATATTTTATGCGCTTGAAACCTGATGAACGTTGAACGTACGAATTTGTACTTCGACATTTCAATATTACTCAACGTATCGGCTGTGTGACTTCGATTCGGTTATTCGCACTACATTATGTGATTTTTATGACCGTGGTACATTGCAGAAGCACGAACAACTCTGACTTCATTGGCAGTTCTTTACGATCGTTACGAATTCCCTCGTGGTGTTTCGTCGCATCGCTGCGACCATTTAAGTGCAAAAGTGGTCTCGGCTATCACACATCGTATACGTGCCATCTCCATATTTACAGCATCCTTAATAATGCAACATATTATACAACACAATACAACGCATTCTTCTTTGCAATAACAAATAATCACAAAATCAAACTGTGATAGGAAATCACAGAACGTAGTGCGTCTATGAGGTTCTATTTGTGGTCCACAAAATTTCTTATCGGCATAATTAGAATGCATAAGACACGTTTATTGAGAGACTGGGTTATCCACTTGGAATTCTTGAGAACGACAACGCGACTATTATGAAACATACATATATATAGCAGCTATACTTCTGCAAAATATATATGGGGTGCAACTTTTGGTGCGTCTTGTATATTTTGATAATTCGCCAAGTTGTTAAGTTAGATTAACATAATTTTTAATTCAAAATTTCGCAATAATAGTATTACGATAATAAATTCAAACTTATCGGATGCGACATGCAAATATTTGTTTCATTATTACTTTTTATCATTAAAGAATTTTTTAAATATGCATTTCATAAATATTATAGTATATATTAAAGTAAAGAAAATTTATTATAAAAATCGCACAAATCTAAGCATATATTGCTTTTACATACGCAGAGTATTTAAGAAAAGTGAAAGATTATCGCAACTTAGAGAGAATTTTGCATATTCTACTTGTTCCGTAGAACTTAATGAATCTTTTCGGATCTTAAACGCTACGCTAATTAAAGTTTGTTCAAATTAACATCGCCGGTAATTAACACCGCTGGTAGCTAATGCTTATGTAAATTATTTGTCTTAACTGCAAAGTGATCTCCATGTTAATGTAATAGACACTAAATTCAGAATTAATATATGAGTACATATAAATTAAATTTTAATTAATAATTTTAATTAGTGTTTAATGACTAATGAAGAAATTAAAAACTATAAGATAATTCTAA
This sequence comes from Trachymyrmex cornetzi, assembly GCF_001594075.2. Lineage (NCBI taxonomy): Eukaryota > Metazoa > Arthropoda > Insecta > Hymenoptera > Formicidae > Trachymyrmex > Trachymyrmex cornetzi. The sequence continues at coordinate 1,256,011 of NW_017299926.1, read as the reverse complement.
AAAAAAATGTTTTTAATTCTTTTTAAAAAAAAAATGAATCCTAATGTTTATAAGACTCATTTTTTAATTTTTATTTTACCATCATAATTATGACATACTTTGGGTCCGCTATAAATTTTTTATATTATCTTTATTTATTCTTACAACATTATTACTGCAATAATTTTTTTTTAGCAATCCATTTTATTATTATTATTTGTTGTTCCAATATCTGCGTGTATGGCATATATATCGTATACATCTTTCACTTACACATTTAGCTCTTTATAAAAAATGTATTCAAGAGCATGATAAATATTGACTTTCACTCCGTCAATGTCAACGCTACCGAATTTCATCGCTGTTCTCTCGTTGCTCTTTCGCCGATCCGTCTGGCGTGTACGATGGGGCAAGGTGGAACGCGAAGGACGCGAAAAATCGAGTGTAACCTGCTGGGAATGCAAATAAAGCGCAATAAATAGAGCGCCGTCGCGATTGCACGGGAGCGGCCCGACACGGCGGAGTTGCATTACCGCTGCATTCCCTTTCCGCTCGAATCTCGCAGCGTATACGCTCTCCTGCGCCGCCACGAAACGTCGGCACGAACTCGTCGTTACTCGTGCACGATGGTTTCGCTTAAGCTCGGTCTATCCTCCCTAAACGAAACAGCAATCGTACGTGACGATCAGTGGCACGCTATTGGCTTTTCGGTTCCGAATACTGTTTCAGGACATACCGCGTAACGAAAGAAAATAAAGATTAAAGAGAAAGTAATTAAAAAGTAGAAACATTTGTCTTCTCTAAATGGGCACACATTTGTTTTTTTTCAGGCAATAAAAAACAAGGAAAATTGGGGACTGATATTAAGCTAGTGTAAAAGTAATAATTATATGATTATATTAAATATATAGATTGCACAAAAGTTAACAGCGTTTATTGAACGTTCTCGTTTATTAAATAAAGGTGATCTTATATATGGTCAATAATAGTGTCAGTATTAACAAATATTGACAATATTATTGATGCGCGGTTAATATTGATGGATTGACGTAGAATACTGACGACGATCTGGATTTTGATTCTCGAGTATCGGTATCGCTTTATTAGGATTCATGTCACAGTATGTCACAATAGATATCGTATACGTAAAACTAAAGTGAAATATATTGTCAATAATACCGTGTAAGGTTATGGAAATACTAAAAATATTGATGTGTACTGTCAGTATTACTAATTCAATATTATTGACCGTATAGGGTCACCTTAAGAGTCTAAGAGTCACTATTACAATATACTTTTAAAAAATAGTAGAACCACTTTTTAACAATTAATCTAATTTTCTGTGCTTCTATGATTTTGACTACGTTTTTTTTTTAATGGTAAGTACTGCACAATGAACTTTATTTCTAATTCCTTATTATAAAAACAGAAGACGTTAATAAATGTGAAATCTTTTATCATTTAAAATCGTTTGGGATTCAAAAATTATGTGGAGATATCAACATATAGAATCACAAATAAATATAGAATTCCTTTAATGAATGACCCGTTTATAATTCAGTAGGATCGATACACTTTAGTCCATCAAAGACATGCATAAAGGATACTTATCTCGCCACAAGTCAAACAGATGGATTAATTGGAGCAGCAAGAGAACAAGTGGCATGTTTGCAATCTAGAACTTGACTTTCACCCCCAACCGTTTCCTTTCCTAACTTAAATAAGTTCTTCACTGAAGAGAGAGGCAAACATTCTCTGTCATCAGAAGAACCACAAAATTTAGTGGAAAAGTCGGTCATTGCCCGGCAACGAACAAAGTTGTTTTGCAAGGTCTCGATTAATGGAGCACCGTCCATTATTTGCTTGCGAAACAAAGAGGACTCGTCTTTGGTGATCCGATTAAAAGAGAGGATCAAGAGAGAAGGAGCGAATTTCCACTTCTTTCCTCTTCACGCTTTTGTTGCGAAAAGCCCGATTAAACGAACGCCTTTACGTCACTACCATCCATCTCTAGCGAGGTCGCTCCGACCGGATCCGCAGCAGCGATGGAATTACGAAATCCGTGTTAATAGCACGTGAGTCAATAAAAGCGCCTAGGCTATCCGGGAAGCCGTAATAAGGGCGTCTCTAATCGATACGATTGTGTTCGCGTGCGGACACGCGTTTACACACGTCAGAACCAGGAATGACGCTCTCGAAAGACCCGCATGGGATCAGCACTACCTGCGAAATCCTCGAGACAGAAGATATGCTTTCAACTTCAAACTGTCACAAATTTCATAAAAGAATCTATAATTTTATTTTGACGAATTTATCGTAGAAAATAATTCTCTCTCTCTCGTATTTTATATTTATATAAATAATTAATTGAAATGGATACATGCAATATGTTATTTCTTTCTCTCTTGTATCGATATCGTTTAACACTTGTAATTAAAACAAACAAGAACTTTGCGTTAAATACCAGATGAGATTTTAATAAGAAAACATCACTATTATTTAAACATATCGATATATGTGTAACTAGAAAATTTCGATTTTTTGCTCATATAATTTATATTATTTATAATAATAAGTTTGGCGTTTACAATTTGAAATCACTTTTGCTTGGAACTCTTTCAATTTTCTTTTACGTGCCAAATGTTTCGTTTCTTTTCTATGTGTTTCACTTCTTTCATCACGCGAGATTCTCTGCTGCAACCAACATAGGGTCACTGTTATCCGAAAAGACCCTTATTACTATCCTGGTTCCCGGCATTCGATGCACCGTAAAACCGTCCGTGACAGCAAAGCCGGAAAGTTACGAGCTCGGAAATAATTTGATAAAGTCCAAGACCCGGGTCGGGTCGACGGTTCGGTCAGATAAATCAGCGTAACTGGCAGGAGCGATACCTTGAAGAAGATCCCCAGGTAGTATCTCTTCTCGCCCAGCTTCAGTAAAGGCATCGTCCATCTTGAAGCCGCCAAGCTGCTACTATGTTCGTCCACGCAGTTTGGACAGTCGTCTGTAAAGAAAATGGAAAGGCAATTAATATCGATACGTATATTTAAGTCGAATAGATGATAAAAGAAATAAAATACGCGCAAATTTTTTCTCGCAATTTGATTTAACAATTCAGTCAGCTTATATATTAATATAGAAAAAAATTAGTCTTTGCGTGTTCGAAATAAAGATTTAAAGGAAAATTTGTAAGAAAGTATATATGCACATTTCCCTACCAAATAAACAACGGTTTCATTTAATGGCGAATGACTTAAGAAAGCTATTCGCAAATTCGAAATTAGTTAAAAAAATATTAAAATGTAACAGTAATTTAACTTCAATAATAATCAGTTAATAATATCTTCATACATAGGTATACATTCCTTTATAAATTTTAAAGCTTTTAAAATTTTTCAAAATAATATATTACATTTTTCAATAATAACGTTTAATAACTCAGATAACATTTATGTTATATAAAATGTCTAAAAGACGTCTTTTAGATATCTATATCTTATGTAATTCATGTTATTTGGAAAATTAAATGACATATCTTGTCTTAATATTTACATAACTTCTAACATTAATCTATAAGTTAAAATCATTATTATGCATGATTTTGATTCAGAAATTCATAACGCATCAGCTTTCTGAAAAAAAAACTGATGCGTTATAAATTGCTGAGTTCTTTTTAAATCGTAAATTAATTATTAATAATCTTGATTTATTATTAGAGTAGTCTCCTTTAAAAAATACAGCTTGAAAAATTTCTCTAAATACTTCATCTTTCTCATAGATATTCCACTACCAATAAAGTATATTGACGAGATATCTTTCTCTTCGAAAGAGATATTTATTATTTTATATTACGTCAACTATGACTTATCAAAGTATACAAAGAAATTATACAAAAAAAAGTATTATATAAAGAAATTTAACAAATCATAAATCAATAATACAAATCGAATACATTACCAAAGATAAATAGTACAAATAATAAAATTATATAGTTAATTGTAAAGTAATATAATTTTCAATTATTTATTAATATTATTTATTAAAGTATTAAACTTTTAAAATATATTAAAAATAGCAAGAATACGTAATTAATTTTCTTTTACATTTGAAAAGCGTCATCGTAAATTCTAATTATGAAATTTGTAATTATATATATATACATTTATAAAAATGTATTTTTTTTAAATAAAAGCGTTTCTGTGTGTGTGCGTGTATGTGCGAATAATACATAAATTTCCATATATAGTATTTTCATAATCTGCAGTTATAAACTTAAATATTTATATGTCACTGGAACAATAAATTCATTTAAAAAATCATATTAAACATTCCACCATAATAATGTAAATCGAATTAATTCGCATCAATCTAACTTACGTCTAATTAGAGAGGGACAGATGGTAAAGTGAAATTTCATAACGGCCTTTTCTCCGACTGCCGTTAACATCTTTTTAATCAGCAATGCATTCGGTTTCTCCTATTCGACTATATTAGGAGAACGCAGCAATTGCGACTGAGGACTTCAGCACTTGCAATTACGCAACACGGAACAGATTACACATATACGTGTGCGCACGTATTGTGCGGTTGTCTCGTTTACGTCTTTACGCACATCGTCAAATGTTAAAGCTAAATGTTATTTTTAAGTAGCTATTGGATAGAAGTACAAAAACGAAAGTCAACTGGGACAAAGTATGATTTATTTATCTTCAGTGGTATGATGATTATGCTGCCATGCGGGAATAATTGCACTATCTTTTCTGAGAAAGTATAATCATGTAAATGTCGTGGATATGAATAACGACAATAAAATTGTTGCGATATCGTAGCGTTAAAAAGTAATTTAATGCTATCTATATAAATAAATATTTAATTCTTATCACTTAATTACCAAAACAATGTGTGTATAAATTATAATCAGAAGAGTATTTTGAAGTAATATTTAAAATATAGTCGGCAATTTTTAAAGGCTTAAATATATTTTTACATAAATGTCATTGTAAATATATAATATATGTATACACTGTGTAACAGTACATAACGCTGTATTTTTCTTAATTTGCTATTACAATATTAGCAAATGCCATGAATAAATAATGTATAACAAATATGCAAAAGAATAATTCATGGGAACAAAAAATAAGCTGTCTACTTCGATAAATTTCCAGCTGAATATAAATTATGTGAAACAACAAAATCCCATAGTCGCAGCGTTGAATAAACTGAATTTCAAGCATTCCTATTCTTAACCTTGATCAAACAAGCGCGAACTATAAAGATACAAAGCATGCTTTGTGTCGCCCACATGACGCTTTCACCGGCTCACGCACTTCTCGGTCCGATGCGATCCCATTCGAAAGTTGTCTTGCAACTTGCCAAGAGATGGCTCGATGTAAAATGCAAAATGGCATTTTTGCAACGACAGCGGGCGATGATCAAAAATGATTAATAATGTTCGCGCAGCAGTAGCTGCCACGTCGGAGAATAATGCGCGCGGCCCGACACGGCGATATCGCGTTTTACGAGAATCACGGAAGTCTGTCGCCGGAGGTGTGTTGTGTGCGACGCGTAAGTGTGCGTCTACTTTATCGCGTTCTATGCAGTAAGGCTGAATTACAACGGTTACACCAACGATTGCGTAAACTGCGAATCTCGCTGTACGTCTCGTCGGCGCGACGTGGCGCGCGACGTGAAATTTTGGTAACGATTCTGTCTGTTCTGCTTACGGCACGACGACAGAATTTCTCTGACGAGGCTCGTTCGTTATAACGAGCGTGTCATGCGTGCATGCGTGCCTGCGTCGACGCTCCGTTAATTGTCGCGACAAACGAAGCGCACTTTCGCATAAGTAGCCGAGAGTGGCTTTTTTTTGCATTTTCGCGCGTGCGAGTCACTTTTTCTCATTCACTCTTTTAACTCGCTGCATTAATCTCACTGTTGTTAACAAAAATTCGTTGCTATTCTTCCCTTCGCACTTTATGGATTGTACATAAAACGCGAGATTATTGTAGCATTACCGCTACGTTGTAAGGCAAAATAGATTAGCAGTTACGTTTTTTATCGTTTATGTTACCGATAGGTTGATGATATGAAAAAAAACTAACAGCTTTTTTGTGTGATAGATGGTTGTAAAATATTGTAACACTGGAAAACAGAGATTACTTTTATAAATAAGTTATATTGATTCATAACATAATAAAATAGTACAATAAAATACGTAACAACTACATGCATTGGTTATAATAATGCAACAAATCATTTCTCTCTTTTTCTCTCTCTCTCTCTCTTTCTCCGACTGAGAAAATTTTATAGAATACTAATTTTTTTTTGTAATACGTATCTAAGACATAAATCTTGAGATTTTTGTTGAATTCTCTTTTATATCCTGGCACCTCATAAAATTTTTTAATTCCCTATATTTCCTGGAATGTTTTATTCTCACTGAAATTTTATGTTCTGAATACAAAATGATCTCTTAAATTCTTGTCGTTAAGTCTTTTAATGTAAAAAATATTATCATAAAAGTAAATCTATGAAAAACAACCATAAAACAGCGCTCGAGTTAGCTTGACTTGTCACGTAAATTGAGCAAGGTAATACGGCGAAATTGCGTCGTGCTAAAGTTCGCGACCTTTGTAAAACTAAAGAAGATAGCAAGCAGAGTAGATGACTTCTTGGTTTCATTGGCGGGCTAATTAGGCCGGCGTACTGCATATTTTAATAATCGCCTCGTTAATCTCCGCGCCGCGGCGTCAGAAAACATTTCGTCGCGTTAATATTCAGCGGACTTCTTAATAGACACCTCCGACTTTTGCTTCCTGTTCCACTTTTTGGTTTTCCACAACATCGCTTCTCGTCACACAGATTACAAGATGGAAAAAGGATAAATTGCTTCCATTAAAGAAACCATTAATGGATCTTGAGCTACCGCAACTTTTATTATTCAAGTTTTGGTACAATTATAGCTTAAATTCTCCGATATCGATGATCAGATGATGGTACATATATTTCTCATCTTAGTTATATGTATATATATTATGCGGAATTAATAGAAAAAATTGTCGATTTTAATTGTCGTAATTAACGTTAAAAACTAATCGTTAAAAAGCAGTAAAAACTATTTTTAATTTTTCAACTGTTACAAAATTCTCGGCAAAAACATACATTAATATTAATTTATGAAATTCGTATAAATTTAAATAATATTAAAAGAAAGTATTATATGTCTCGCAAAATATAATAATGGGTAATCCACTGTAACAACAATAAGAGCTGTTTTTTTTTTAATAACGTGAGAGAAAGCATAATTGTGGCGTAATTAAGTGTGCCCTGCGGTACTATAAAAAACCAGCAAAATTCGTGGGATTTAGATGACACTGTCCACGCAACTGTTTATTCTACAATGTGCGCATTCTGCTAAATCCGTTGCTCGAATTTACAAATCCACCAGCGGCCATTACTGAACTTAATATATGTCACAATGTACAAATGTCAAGCGAACTGTAATACTTGTGAAAGAATAAAATATTATAAATTCCAACAAATAAACTTTAAAATAGTGGATTTATTTATTGTAAATAAAACAAGTTAATCTTTTTAAACGTCAAGTTTTTGTATTTTGTTAAATAATTGACGGAGGAATAGAAAACATAAATTTTTAATACTTATTATGAGCAATCAATAATTAGTACAAATCTCAATATTTTACGCAATAAAATTGTTAAAGAGTAAGTCAACTCTATAAATGCATTATCAGGATTTTTAATAAATCATTAATCAATATTTATATTGGAAATTAGTCAAATAATGAACACAAAGAATAATATTGAAGAATATTAAACGTCTCAGCGCAATACAATGCTTCAATAGCGCACCAGATCAATCAAAATTAAAATTTGTTGAAAATGTAACATCCGATTACGATTATTTTGAGCTCACAATCAAGAAAATAAATGGTTCTTCGACTCTTAAAATGTCAGATTTTATCGATGGGCAAAGCCCGCACTCGTGTAGAAGAAATGACATCGTAAAATTGAATTTTACGAGTGCGATCTTATTCGCGTACAATCTCGAAAATCGCGTGAATTAAGATGACGCTATCTGCAAATTTAATTATCGTCCACAAGCTCACAAAATCGTTCGATAGTCCATTAAATTATAATCAAGGGACAAATTCTAAAAAGGTACGATAATAAAATTGCTGACAGAATCGATGACAGAATTTCGCTGATGCACAGAAAGAACGATTTTGCTGAAGTAAAAATTTAGGTAGCTACAAATCTAAAAATAATTTTGTTAGACCATCAAAATAAGTATACAGAAAACTCAAGCATGATGAGAACAATGCCATAAAAAACTTCCGAAAGACATTCTAGAAACTAGTTTGAGTATCCTATATAATTATTTTAATAGTCCAACAAATTATTTTCAGATCTGTGCCTAGCTAATACTTCAGCAAAACCGTTTTTTCTGTAGATATACAAACATGAATGTTATTTCTGTATTACTGTATTACCAATAACTTAAAACACAAAAATTATATAAGACTTGATGCACATCTTTAAGAAAATATAATAATACGATCTGTTGATCAGTTTTCAGATTGTTAATTCTGTAGATCAGGAAAAGAAATATCGAAAATCGTTGCTCAGGAAACCGCTTTTCAATAAATGCAATTGAGCTTAATTGATTGCATCCAATCGATCGGAGTTATGCGCAGTTTTTAACAGCTAATGATTAATGTGCTACTCTGAAGCAACAATATGCACGTACTGAAACGATTGGAGCTCTGTCGAACATCGCTCAGCGGTCATTTTATTATGCTCAGACATCTCGAATCATATTAAAATGACTAATGAATGAGTATCTTAATTAAGGAAACGATACCTCAAGTACATTCTAAATGAATATCAAACATAAATCAATTTCTCCGCAAAAAATGAAATTAATTATTTATCGGTATACGAGTTTAATTACGTCCTTTATCTTCTGTCTATTCGATGTTGAGTATCATGTCTTGAAATAGACGTTTTAAGTGTCTTCAGATCTTAGAACGCTTAAAGAGACGAGCATCATTCACAGTTTTAAGCATGAATAAAAGCCACTATAAAGCTTTGAGTACGTATACATAATCGTTGAGTACATACATATCTTAAATGTTTATATCATAAAGCAAAACTATTCTTGCAATTTTTTATTTAACAACTTACACTCGAGTATTAAAAATTAAAAGATTGAGATCAATAAAAATAAAAAGTCAAAAGAAATGAAACATGTAATAAACAATTTATGTTAAAATAATTTTTTGCTGTAAGTCTAGAATTGTTAAATGTATGTCTCTAGAAAAGAACTAATAAAATATGGCTATGGCAATAAAAAAAGATGATTGTCCTCAATAAAATGATCCCGTCGAACGGATCAAATATTAAGAATAACGGTGTCTCTGATCAAACTGTCACTTTTAATCGGACGTTAAAAGGACGTTTAATAGTCAGCCAATCAGATGACCGACTAAACTTCATGAGAGCGACCGACCTTCGTTCAGCGTATCCTTGACACGCTTTCGAAAAGGCAGCCGTCGCCGCCAACGCGGATCACGTTTGGCGTTTGTATTCGTCGAGGAAGATTTTGCCGAGGATGACAGACATGCCGCATGTGGGCAAAATCACGGGGGCCACGTTACGTAAATGTCCGTTATGGCGCAATGCATACTGATGGGGTGATCAAAGCGAGCAGTCACGGCCCACCGACATGCAACTGCACCCTAGAGCTGTCAATGCACAGCGGCAATACACAGTGACGCACAAGCTAAATGGCAACATATAGTGTCCAGAAAGACTATGACAGTGCGTATGATGACAATCCTCTCTACTCTTTCCACGCAAAATATTAAACCAACAATGCACACACATATGATTCGACAACTATTAATTACATTTTTTATATTTTTATCATGTCGTAATTAAATTTTAGAAAACATATTTTGCTATCAATGATGGATAGGAAAAAAAGAAGAAAAGAGATTCACAATATATTTTAGTGAGAAATTCTTTGATAAAATTGAAGTTTGCTCCTTCATAGGAAAAATGGACGCTTTATCCTAAACAGGGATAGTGTTACGCAAAGTATCGGCTTCGATAGTAGAAATATCTTTGAGACTATCGAAGTGGGTTGTCCTTTCAGTGCACTCGCGTGACTCCCAGTTCTATTATGGATCGCATACTGGTATTGCACACCGTCGAAATGGTCGTGTAGGTAGATCCAATACGATACGATCCTCCAGAATTGGTGGCCACGTTGGGAGCGACGGAGAGGACAGAAAGAAAAAGCGATGGTTTGGGTATCGTTTTCGGCAAATGGAAGAGGCAGGTTCCCACATTCGGCGATGGAAAACGGCTGCCATCGGCTGAAATTGACTCGCCGAATCGTGATGTGGAAAAGCGGATGCAGCCTCGACGCGCATCGTGATCTCGTCAAGCGTACAATCGGTATGGACAGAACGTTTCGGATTTAAAAGAATCTGCGTTTCTCTCTCTATATCTTACAAGTGTAATTCCCTCCGGCAAATCCTCCGAAGGAGACGGACACGTCCCTCTGGCACAACGTTGAATAAATTCTGAATTTATTCGTGATCTGTTTTGAAATTTGCAATTTGTTTTAAAATTTCATGCAGGTATTCTCTTGTGTCTTCCTACTATTGTTTTTATTTGTTGCGAACAATTTCTTATTTGATTGTAATTTAATAAAATATTATTCAATTAAACATATTTATAACATCAGTATTAAATAATAATTAAAAGCACTACAATATCTAATGTAAACTGCGACATGATTAATAAAAAATATAATATTAACATTAAGCATATAAAATTATATAACTTAATATTTATAATAAATATATTTCTTAATTATACATTTTTCTCATTTTTATTATGTTATATTTCATTAGATTATGTTATAGAAAATGATGTAAATTTTATATATTTTGTTTACTATTAATATTAATATCTAGTAGTTTGTTTAATATTAATATCTAGTAGTTTAAAAATAACAAATAGTCATTAATAAGAATTAGTAATTAAGCAAACTATTTTCCCTTGTAATTAGAGAATATAATATACAATAACTTTTTATTGAATATATATTATTTATATGTAACAATACAACACTTTAATATCTTTTATAATTTTCTAATAATGGAAGAGAGAGAGAAAGAAAGAGAGAAAGAGATTGAGAGAGTTCTTGTTAAAACTCATTGTCAGTTCACAAAATTTAACTTCAAATAAATGATATTAAATCAATTGTTCATCTCAATTCTTGTCTAAATTAGGACATAATGTATAACTAAAAAATCACGAAATGAAAAATTAATCTAATAATCTGACCGCAAAGTTTCCAATGAAGATACGTAAGTAACAATGAAAGAACGAAACATTTTCATAAATCGTAATAGCTTCTGCTAATACAATAATTAAATTTAAGAAAGATGTCTTTACTTAATTTAACTTTATAACATAATCATTTATCAGTAATAACAATAATATGATTTAAAATCATATGTTTAATATTTAAAGAATTCATTTAACCATTCCATTTAACTATCCAAGTAACTATTTCTGTATAACAAATAATTTAACAGTTTCCGACCTTTAGATAGATTCAAAAAATTGCATTAAGACTAAAGAAGTAGCATAGAAAAAACATTTTCTAAATTCAAAGTTACAATTTTATATTATAAAACTTTTTAGAATATCTTTAATTCAAAAATTTTTTCATGAGTAATGATCATAAATCAAATCTTAGAACTCAACGCATCAAGTGTCATAAAGTCATAAGAAATAGAAGAAGAAGAAGAAGAAGTATCATCAGTGTGTAATGACAACTTAAAAACGCCACCATTGGAAAGATACTCCCCAAGTACTTTACCCCAAATAGCGAGCTCCGTTATTACTGTTCCCGCCCATCGCCATATTTCCTTACAAGCCTTCTCTCTCAAGAGAACGGGCATCCTGGCGCTCGCGCGCCCGGAAAATGGAGTTTACGTAATTTCATCAACGGCCGAGGTGAGAGAGAAGTCGGGTGAATGCGGGGTGGAGAAGAAAATGCGACGGGGATAGAAATGCACATTGTCCCGGGAGGAGGTCGCTGGCGGTGCAGCCAGAGAAAGAGAGGAAGAGAGAAAGAGAGAAAGAGGCAACTTCGGTTCCTTTTATTACTTCGCTCGATGGAGAACCATCGCGTCAACGGAGAAATGAAGCCAATCAGCTTCATCGAAACTTTCTCTCCGGTATGTTTGCGTGGAAGTGGCACTTACGTGTTCTTTCGTCCGTCGCGCGCGGCTGACCTTTCGCGGACGCCACGCCAGGCTAATTAAACTCCATCGGAGAAAAAGCACGCGCGCGGTGGAAAAGCTCGACCCAGCTTCGTCGTCCCCATCGAGCTTTGTCGACGAGTCCTTTTTGTACAGGGTGCGATAATAAATGATGCGAGAAGAGAAGCCGCACGTCCGGCGTAACCTCGGTGACGTGAGTGGTGCAATGAGAAATTGCATCGCCAACTTGGCATCGTTCGGTTACACCTCCAGTTAACGATCTCAATGTCCCTCGAGCGTCGAGCGAGAATAACATGGATCTCCGATGTTGCAAAAAAGATAAAGGATATATCATATCGTTACGTACTTCGAAGGTAGATGATGACAAAATATTTGAACTTTTCTTCAAAGTTCTTTTTATAATCGTGTTTAATTTGCATCATACACAATTTCGTAAGTGTCTTGTGCTAATAACTTTTAAATTAAAAGCACTAATAACCATTATGTCATAAATAGCGATAAGCATTTTATAGAGAAGAGAATAACCGGTATCTACGTAGAAAGAATAATCGGTAACATTATGTCTAAAATAAACCACCAATATTTGTTCTATAAATTAACATTTATATATGTAAGTAATTATAAGGTTCCGTATGTACAAAACAATATGACAATTAAAAAGGGCATAGAACCAATCTTTAAACAAAACGTATTTAATTAAATCAAATTAAAATCTCTAGATACAAACGTTTCGACTCCGATCGGGTCATTTTCAATGTTACAAATTTTTGTCATGAATCTTAAATTACAGTTATAATCTCTTAAATGGAAATAAATATGATTAAATAAAACAATACATAAAATCGCACGCGTAATCTTGTCGTTGACATAAAAAGCGCAAGTTGTCCATTATAAATTAATTTAAGTTGCGAATAAATTCATATCTAAGAAAGAATAATAATACAATTGAAACCTCAGGTTATATATAAAGAATATTGTCTATAATAAAATAACATAAAGTCATGTACCTTGTCGGTGAAGTATAATTACACAATAATATGTCAGTGAAATGTAAAAATCCAAATATGTGTCAGTAGATATAAAAATTCAACATATGTGTCAGTAAAAAGAAAATCCATTAATGTGCTATAAAATTTTCTTTGTCACAAATGTTATAACTATAAAATATTTTGCACCGATGTACCTGACACACTCTTGATCAAGTCGAACAATGTAATGTAACGGCAGAACGTCGGGAGAGGACAAGAAAATTTATATATGTATATATAATAGAACAATAAATATAATGAGAATAATATAAATACAATGAATAATAAATTTCTGCAACCCATTTTCAAGCAATTTATTTTCTTTTCGTGCAGGTTATTTCTGAAAATTCATTTTTTGAAAATGTATTTTTCAACTGTTCTTTAGCATATTGCTGCAAAATTAAAAAATGTGAATAGAAGTATTGTTACCTTTCATATCACACACCATAAAACATTACATTTCTTTGTGGATGTGCTTTTCAGCACAAGTATATATATATATATATATAGTTTAAAGTTATATATATATCCAATCCATCAGAAATTCATTCCTGCAAACCGAGTTATTTCCGACCAGTTCTCGATAACGATTGCAACGCAGTTACTTCGTCTTCCATCTTTCTCCCGGTTATGTCACAAATTCGATATCATTTTACGGTCGTCGCCGACGTCCCACGGGACTTTAATGTTTCATTTCGCTCGGGGCTGTCTTTATGTGCGGCTATTCAAGCGTTCGTCTTTATAGATTCGAAATAAGAATTATAAATAAAATAAATAATTAATTATAAAATTGAAATTATCTCCACGGAAAGAACATTCTGGTTTTACGAAAGTATCTAAAAATTAGCTACAGATATAGATATAAAAATAATTCTGATCACAAAAATAATGTATCCTCTAACTGGTTGTTAGAATATTAATATTTTTTAAAGCACTATTTACCATACTTGAGATTTTTACTCAAGTATTTTAATGTTCAACAAAATTATTTTCAAATGTGTATCTAACTAAATTTTTAGATACATTAGCAAAATCATTCTTTCCGTGTTCAAACATATTACGCAAATTAGCGATGAATTTGAAAAAAAAAGTTTATTTAGCCACATATTATTTAAATACAAATTTTATGCAAACCAATTTGTTTGCATAAAACAAATTTTCTTCACAACTTTATCCATTTTCAAAACTTAGCAATATATATTTTACAAATTATTGTTACAACATCAAGATATTTAATTAGATATCAAGATATCTAATTCTTTGGAAATAATTTATTTCTCTTATTCATTTGTTAAATTTGATTAAAAACAAATTTCTTTTTCTAAACGAAGAGCCACAATGTGACAGCCCTGTTCTTGCTGCAATGCATTTTGTCATGCACTTTTTTTAGAAACGTACATCTGTGTGTATTTATGTTAGAATAACCCACGATCGCGAGATGTGTTCGAAATAGCATCTGAACGTGACGAGAACACGTGGATGGCCACGTGAAATCGATGCAGAACGTCAAGCAGATCAATAAGAGGCGCTGTGAAATGTGAGTAGACGTTCTTCACCGCATTCTCTTTCCATTTGAACTTCTTTCTCGCGCAATTCTACCCGATATAACCTTTCCTTTTTACTCATCTTAAGTAAAAAGGTCACAATAACAATTTCACAAGTACTCAATAATAAAAAAGAACCATCTCATTATGATCATAAGCCACGCTTATTAAAATACAATAAATTACTTCTTGTCATTCGTGTGGTTACAAGAATGATCAGATAATAAATAATAATAGTTACATGCGTTGATTAATTTATTTAAAAGCAGAATTATCTAATTTATTTAAATTAGTATCTATATTATTGTGTGGTTAGTTAATTAAATAATAAATATGTTAATTCAAATTATATTGTATATGTAAACATATCTGCCACTTGGATAAAATAGAATTTATAATTAAACCATTGCATTTGCTCGATTTTTTCTAAGCTTTTCAATTTATTAAATAATATATAGTTTCTATTCCAATAAAATATGTAAGTATTTACTAAATACACAAGTTGAAATATTTCTTTCAACGTTTCTTTTCAAATTAATAGCACGAATATAATAATTAATAACTATTACGAGATACATATAATAGCATCAACAAAATGCAGCATATTCTGGCGCATATGAAATAACACGTGACTAGGATGACGCTCGCAGCAACGCCATTTAAGAGCATATTTCGGCTGTTGTAAGCGGTCGGAAGCAGATTATGTTATCCTATTGTCAGACGTATAATCATATTTCACGTGGCAAAGCGCACACTGTTGACGGCGTAATTAAACTGTGATAAATTCAACGTACGCCATTAGATAATGAGTGCGCCAGCTGGACGTAACGTGGGGCCGTTTAGGCGCGTTCGTTTCGTAATTAATCCAGTAAACGCAATAATGCGTTCCGCGGTGAATTTTCCCATAATGGATCCACCACCGCAAGATTATCTGCCGGAACAAATAATCATTGCAAAACGATTGCTAGTAATTGACAAACGCGAAGTATCTGCTTTGATATCACGCGCTTCTCGATTACGAAAAATGAGAGGATGACCAATCGCTAATAATTCAACTGGAATAGATGCATATGCATCGATCCTGATTAGCATGAAAACAATACACATAAAACGCTGAGAAATTCTGACATCGTTTTATTTCTAATTAATTTCTCGCAAGAGAGAGAGAGAGAGATGACGTCCATGAGAAACAATTTCAAACAAGCGATATTTCGAAACCTTCAGTATTTATATATATTTAACTAATTGAATATTTAATATAATAATTAACAGAATTAAAGAGAAGAAATATTTTAATTTTAATAAATATATTGTATATATTTAGAGAGTCTTACAAATTTAATGTATCAATTCTTTTATTTTCAATCGTAAATCAACAATTATTTGTCTAACATAATGTAATTAGGGAAAAGATGATCTAAAAATTTCATAAGTTAATAATGCTTTATTTAGAAAACCAAGATTCATTAAAACATCAGAAAAGATTGTCATTGAAGGCACACAACGTTGCTAAAGTTACGCCCCATTTGCATCTGCATTTTAATGCACGCTACAATTTGCATTTTCGCAAACGGCAAGGTGCGACGATTTCGCAGTGGTCTGTTCAATACGGTCGGGCGACGTTATCTAATTTCGGTTTTGTTTTACCGCGGCCGACCGCAGATCGAGCACGCCGATGCGTCCGGCAGCATTGCAGCAAAGATCGAGCTTTCCTCTTGAAACCGCAATCAGGAGCACGTACACTTATGCAAGTGCCCCGTAATACTCTCACCATCTGGAATTCCAGTGCGATAAAACAAAAAGCATCGTTTGAACGTCTAACGGCACTGGCTCCGTTAACAGCGTCGCAAGTTAATGCAATTGACAGATAAAGCTACGAGCTTAATCGGAATTTAGTTTTTAGGATAGGTATAGCGAGTTCTGTTACATTGATTTTTCTTTTTGACAAAAAATAGCTATTCACTTTAATAGTACTTTTGTATTGTATACACTAAGAAAAATGGTCTGGTTGGATTAAACAGTAATTCTGGTGGAAAATGGACGAATCAGAATTTTCTGGTTATGTCTATTAGAATTCTAGTTAAGATAACTAGAATTCTGATTAATATAATTATTCTGGTAAAAATAAGAATTCTAGTAGATTTTACTAGAAATATAGTATCAACCAGAATTCCGGTTATCTCAACTAGAATTCTAATAAATTTAATCAGAAATTTCTGATTCGTCCATTTTCAACCAGAAATTTTTTTCAGTGTACCTAACGTTTAATAACTTCTTTATTTTTATGCGAATAGTTGCAGTATAATTCTCTTTAAAATCAGTATTTGATATACAATTATTTTGTTTTTCAAAGTTTTAAAACAATTAAAGTGAATAAATGTCAGGTGTAAAGAATTTTAATTGTTCAGTCATAAGAAAATGTAAGTCATATATAGATAGATTGCAATATGTCATGTGTTAGATCGTAAACTGCTAAGTAAACGTAATTGCATTGATATAAGATTTCTTGCTACTTCAATAATTTTTTAAATATAAATAGAATGTTGCTTTCAGTCGCGACAACTTTGCTCGTTAAAAAATTGAATTCCTTTAAGCGTGACAATGTTGTAGTAAAGAGCAAGAGTCTTTGAGATAATGTGCCGGAATATAACTCATTAGCCTAAGTTTCAGCAAGGAAATATTGCTAAGAGATAACGTACGAGAAACAGGAGAGTTGAGTGAAATCTTCTTTATGAGTCATAACAATAATTAGAAATGTTCCTTTCGCATTACGGTATGAAGCGCAGCACGAAACTTCATATACCTAGCTTCTTGATGATAAAAGTGAAATTAATTTAAAGGATTTATTTAAATAAAAAAACATAAATGTTCTTAGAACTTAAAAATTAAACAAAGTACATAATCTCTTTTACAATAAATTTGCACAAAAATTTTTGTATAATTTAACATTTTTTCAATATTACATAAGTCTTGTTTAAACTCCTTGTAAATAACGCTCTTGATAAAAAAAGATTCATTACTATATTATCTGCATCCGTATAAAAATATCTTTTTAAGCCTTGTAACGCATTCATTTTTCGTTTTACTTGCAAACATGATCTTATTTTTTCACATTTGACTAAAAAAAGTTACGTCCTCAATCGAGTATATAAACAATGTGAAGAAATATAAGATTCTCATCATATTACCGACTTCTGATCAAACTCATTGGGAAATTAGTCTTTTCAAGCGTGACGCGGACGTGTGGCAACTCTCGAGCCTTTCGTGTGAGATAAGGCTCCAGGATATGCGTCGTTAGCCCGGGAGCCAGTAGAGGAGGAAACATTCGCGGGAAGAATATTGCGGTATAGAGGTGAGAGAGACAGAAAGAACGGCATACCGAGCTCCGCACAAGTGCAACGCCTCGCATAGAGCGAGCGGAGAGAGTATCTCGTGTCGTGCTGCACTTCCGCTCCGTGAAGTAAATCGTGTGCATTGCAGTGCAACGGACCAACGGCGGCTGAGCGTAACGCGAGGCGAACCACCGGCACGTAAGATTATGAAATTCGATAGAATAACGTCATTGTGTTAGCTCCTTAATTGCTGCAGTGTAAATTCCACAGCGAGAACATTCGTACGAAATGGGCATTCCCATGGCACGAATAGTCTCGATAAAACACGCCAACGATCCACAAAAAAGCAAGATTAATTCGTGCCAGTAATAACAATGTTATTAAAGGAATAATGGCCTAATCTCCTTTGAGTTAATTAAAATAAATAAAAAAAATTACATTTTGTTATTTTTAACTTCCGTATTGTGTCACAATATAAATTAATCATTTATTTCGAGATATAGAGGAAAGCCCCCTATTATGAGATAGGCGCCTAATATGAGATAACGGCGTTTCTGCTAAACTAATAAACGCTATCTATTGGTTCCATCATGAATTTATTGCTCTTGGATTGAAAACTATTTAGTGGAAAATTAATTATTAGATCGTGCCTGTAGTCGTTGCAAAAAAAGATTTTAGAATTTGGATGTCTTCAAGTTTCGTTGAGATGAGCTTTTAATCTTGTTTATTACTTAATAAGTAAATATTTGACAATAAATTCTTCATGTGGTGATAGAGTAAGATCGTACTAATAGAAAAATACGTGACATGTTAAATTGCTTAATTATAGAAGTTAGATTTGATGATCGTAAAACCGTAAGGTGTGGAAATCATAATATGAAATACCTAGGGTATTTCTAATATTAAATAACCTATATTCCTATGTCATAGTGAAAATCGTTGCTGAAATATAAATGTTATTGTACAATAATAAAAAGGACAATCGAAATAAACATCGAACGCCTGTTTCTGCGATGCTTGGTTCCAACTACCTGAAGACGAGTCAGCTAGGTACAATGCATCGCATACTTATTTTGCACATGCACTGGCTGCGTTTATTTGTATTTTAGAAATAAATACAAAATTAAATACAGTTTTTTAATTGCAATACTGATGTATTTTGCGTTTTATTATCGATTTCTCAGGACATCTCATATTAAGAGCACAATTTTTTGACTTTGCGATTTGCTCACTTTTTACATTTCTTTAATTTATAAAAAAAATAAAATTTGAATTAAATTTTACATAACATTATCTTAAAGCTTATTAAATTCCCTTCAAAATGACCTGTTATTTTTTAAAATTCTGCTTATAGATTTCTAGCATTTACCCAAAATAAACTTAGTATCTCATAATAGGGGTCTTTCTTCTATATAATTACTTTCAAAGTAAATAACGTTCATATCAACGTGTGCATTTAGTAAATAATAAACTAAATTTGAGTTGAATTTAATACATTGAATTCTTAAGTTAAATCATTTAACTCCATTATTTTACTTAAATTAACGACATATTGAGTAGGAACAGTGGCGATCTATAGAAATGATGAAAAATAACTCAAATTGGGTGTTATTTGACATTATTAATGTAGTAATATGATAATAGAGCAAAGTGCATGCTTTATTAAGAATTCAAAAGTTTTAAGATGATTGTTAAAATAGCTGTTAGGTAAAAGATAGTGTATATTTATACGTTGCTATCACGTAGCATTGATCTATAAAGGTACTGAAAGAAAATGAGACTGAAGAAAAAGAATAATGATCAATATCGCCTTGAGGCGATATTGATCATTGACTATGTTTTCAAGAATAGTAAACTAATTGTGATCACGGTCAGTAGAAAGATGGAACAAGTCTATGAAGATGAAGAGGTCACTTTCGAAATTCAAGCAAAAATTCAATAAAGAGAGTGTGTGACCTACATATACGTTTCCGAATTCCTATCTCCTGACCAAGATGTTTCATCAACTCTGAATTAAATTTGTTTTTTATCAATCATAAATCGAACGAATATATAAATAGTGTATAAAATTTTATAAAATTATAGCTAAAAACATATGTTACACAAAAATTACGAATATTAAAATTATTGTTTGATTTTAAAATATATTAATGTTATTTATATTGTGCACAAACAAATTATTTTAAATTATTAATATATTAAATGATTTATCTTTTTTTCTACACGCTTATATACGATATATTACGTATGATATATCTCATATTTTATTGCTATTCTTCTATACAATTACGGATAACTTCATATTTTGCATAAAATATATACAAATATAATTAATACGTTCCATATATAAATATAATCGATATTTGAGAGAAAACAAGTTTAACGAAATTAAAAGTAAATTATTCCAGATTAAGCGAAAGTGCTACGGAAATGACGGAAGAAACGAGTTCTAGAATCGGTGAAAGTGAACCGAAGAAAAAGTTGAGAGTTAAAAAAGAGTTAATTGAGGTACCGGATGCGAGCATGGTTAGTCTGACGAAATATATCATACATAGGTATGCGTAACGATAATGTAATAGCTTCATTGATCAGACTGGAGTTTGATAGTACGTTGTACGTTGGTAATTATACGAAAAAGACTATAATGACATTATAGTAACGACAACATCATTGTAAGCGTGTAAACATAATTTACATCGTTATTATAAACAAGCGAGTGCTTCATGAAGATATAAGTATATGTATTTAATTCTAAAGAGATTGCATTAAATAATTCGCTAAAAAGTATAAAAAGTACTAAATATATTACTGTTTTATTTGCAACAAGCAAAAAGCATGTGTCTATTTTTAAACTATTCTAAATTTATATTTTGTAAATATAGAGATTACGTGTTACAATATTATGTAAAGTTATGCAAAGCTTTGCAGTATTCAATCTTTATTTTTTGCATATACCATAGCAGTAACATAATGAATCTTGATCGGACAGCAGCAGTTCATAATAAATGCATGACGTAAATACATTTTGCCATACCCCTGTTTTGACATTTCAAAAAGCGCGAGGCAAAACATGAATTCTCATCGTTGAATCACAGAGAGATCGATTCATTTCCAGGATTACAATTACGGGGCAGAACTACTCGCCGAAATCATCGACAAGCCGTCGAAACCAGATCACACCGCGTCATATCCACCACACACTACTCGATCCTCCACTCGGCGAAGCCGTAACACCGGATGCCAATCGAGAAAAACAAGTAGTCCACATACCGCTGAGTTTGCCAGGAATGGCGTGCAACGATCCCACGAAGAGGATCGACGACAAGAGTAACCATATCCTCGTGGCCATGTCGTCTTGGATGTTGTCACCGCAAAATTGTTCTAACAGTTGTGTCCGATCCGCAGAATCTTCTCGTCTGAGGACAAGACCTCATGTAATCCCGGTCGATCGATCGGCGTCCTTGACGCGCGCGTCGAAATCGAGAGATCAACGATGTTGAATCTCCAGCAGCTAGCAGGAGAATGTCGTCTGACCACGTGTACTCGCGAATTTCTCGAGGATCGCGAGAAAGAGTTACGGCACATCGGTTATATCGGTAGAATGT
This sequence comes from Trachymyrmex cornetzi, assembly GCF_001594075.2. NCBI lineage: Eukaryota > Metazoa > Arthropoda > Insecta > Hymenoptera > Formicidae > Trachymyrmex > Trachymyrmex cornetzi. Next base: position 1,234,191 of record NW_017299926.1, on the reverse strand, counting down.
CACGCAGATCGACTCCCGACCGAGAAGCCAAGTTCTCTTTTACTGTAAATCCTGTCCTTGTGTAGTGCGGTCGCGTATTGGTATGCGAGTTTGATGAAATCTCGCTAGGGTCGCCATCGAGAATTCGGGTCGAGATCAGATACCACCTGACACCCATTGTGTCAGTGAAAGGTAAAGATAGATAGATTTTGGACGCAAAGTTCTTAACAGTAACTCCTTTGCGAGAGAGAAAACAATTTAAATTTAAACTATTAATTGCGATTTTACAATTCTATTAATCCTAATATTATAATTTATTTGCATGATCAAACGTTGCCTACCTACAGTAGTTTTTGGTATTCAAAGTACTTTGAGAAAAGAGTCTGCAGCAATATTGCATGCATAATTTGAAATTAGTTATTAAATCTACTTTCGAAAAATAAATTAAGCGAAATATTCATAAAATTGCAAACACGAGTATTCATTATTTACGTAATTAGGTTATGAAGTCACTCTTTTATAAATAGATTATAAAAAATCAAGAAATTTAAAATGTTTCTGAAGTTTATATAAAATTAAAATGTCTAGAATACATTTTTCCTATTCTTTGCGAATTTTTAATTGAATTTGTACAATCTGATGGAAATTTATGCAATGTCAAGGAACGAAGAATAGAATTTATTCAACATTTTCAATCAACAAGCAAATTTTCTTACAAATTATTAACTTGCTTTGTCAGACACAAACTGACATAGCGTGGGTTCGTTGCAAGGTGCCCAAGTGCATCGTCAATTATGTATTGTGTAAAATGTATATCTAAGTTCAACCTTCCTCCACTTTCCACATATCAACACCGATGCACCGTCCTTCTTCCGGTATGCACTCATACAATATATAGCGCGCGTCTAGGGGTGTGTCTATGCTTAATAGAGTATGTCGACTAGAGAGTTGCAAACAAAAGTTGCATACACACGCAAATAAATTAGTGTGCTTTCTCGTAAAATGATGAAAGTTAAGCGAAGCTAAATTTTGTAAAATATTTATACGCGCACGCGTAAATATTTTTCTTTTAACGTTTCGTCTTATTAATTTTAACGTACTTTTAACATCTCGTTTTGAACCAAATTATTTCAATAGTCAATATAAAAACAATTAATAACAATAACATTTTTATAAATATAAATTTTAGTATGCAACAAAAAAGAATAAAACTAAGTATAAGCATATTCAGGCCTATGACGGTCAAAACTAGATCTTTTTTGCCTAAATAATTCCCAGTGAATTATCTATATCCTGTATATGTACATGCATATATATCATATTTTTGTAGTTATTCAAACTGCGCGCCGAAATTTTTTCCGGACTTTATCTAACCCAATTAAACTACTGCAATAATATCACAAGTTAAATTAAATTGACAATGTGCTGAAAACCTTAAATAAATTTATTATTGCAGTAGTTTAATTGCGTTAGATAAAGTTCGGAAAAAATTTCGGCGCGCAGTTTGAATAACTACAAAAAAAATTCACTGGGAATTATTTAGGCAAAAAAGATCTAGCTTTGACCGTCATAGGCCTGAAAAAAGAATAAGACTTGCTGGTATTCCTGTTAATTACATTCAGTATTTGTTTTATTAATAATTTTCTTTCTTTTTCTTATCTATTGTGTTATATTACGTACAGATTTGCACATACGTGTATTCATTAGTAAATCCCTACCGCCTACAACGTGCTCTAATTTCGCCGTTCTCACACATGAGCGAAGCAATAAGATTAAGAGATTAATTATCGTAATTTAACGTTTATTTTATTTTTTCGACTACTTTAATCAGCGTAGGAGGGAATTTCCCTGGAAAATCTTCCGAAGTAAACAACGATAAACTGAGCATTGGCAGGCCCTAATATTCGCCTTTTCAATTAGATTCTAAACTGGCCGACCTTCACTCATACTCCATTCGAACACGAGACGAATATCCTCGATCAGTATATTTTGGTCTGCATGCTCGGGAAAGGTACGTGTCGTCAACGAAGGTCGCCAGAACTTGTCGACTGAAATTTTGATACCAGTAAACGTTCGCGAGAAGATTTTCTCCGTGATGCGTTGATTTTGAAAATATAATATTCTAATAAATTTATAATGTATATGATTATCTGTAGTTTGAGATAATTCAATGATTTTGTCGTATCTATTGTTATGAATTTTCAATTACGTATTACGATATGTTCGGAGTTAACATCCTTCGACAACAAATATACTATATTTCAACAATATTTAATTATAGCTACAAAAATTTTTATTCTTTCAAATTCGAGAGTTATTTAACATACACAATTAAAAAGTTTTAATAAATTAAGTATCGAGGATACTATCTATAAAAAAATAATAAAGCTTTAATGTTATTTTACTTCAACAGATTCGAGTAATAAGTCTTTTAAGTCTTTAATTCAATAGAGTAATGAATCTTTTAAGTCTCTAATTATCGCGATACTTAATATTGAAAGCTATGAATTTGAAAAATACATCTTAAATTTATTATGAAACCTGCTAACGAAAGAATATTAGATAACCATTCGGATAGTCATCTGAATTTATCATTTATAGACAGAGTTTATAGAATTTCACGAAACAGATATTCGTTTATAAAACTCATATCAACTTTTTAATATTCGTTATATTACACGAATGAATAATCTCAGATAATTAAAAAGCCGTAGCTACGTGAATTGATTAGAATTTGAGAAATGTTGCAAATTGATTCTTTTGAGAGAAGATTCATCGATTTAATTTCCTTTTCACGATACAAACGAATCGCCTTTCACCAAATTATACATCAAATTTCTCAACTTGCCCAACCAATACACGAAAAAATATGAATGATGTCGCTTTCGATTTCTCGATCTCTAAAAAAATTTCTTCCTCTTTCTTTCCTGTTTTCCAGATTTTCGAAAGGTACTTTACTCGGGTAAAACTCTCAAGAAATCGTGTTTAAAGGTTCGACGGAATCCCAATCAAAAGTAGATTTTTCCGATCATTTGGGAAAGAGAATTTTACACGTTGTACACTATACATACATAATTAACTATATAAGTTTTGTTTAAATATATACAATTGAATATACGAAAAACTAATTTTTTCTGAAACCAAACAATCAAAAATATTTTTTTGTTTAAATACAAATTCTGATGTAATACTTTGGTTTTTTCTGGTGGACGTGACAGCATTAATCTGTACATATACGTATCGGAGCACGTATACGTTGCTGTACGATCTCAATCCCCAATATAATACGTGACCAATCTCCTATTCTGAATAAAAATTCACATTGTAAATCTTGGAATTTCAAATTTCTCTGATAAATTGCAACTTATTTTACATTTTCTGAAGAAAATATAGAAATAAAAATAATTAATTTCGAAGAATGAATATTAATTCATAAGAAAATATCTTTTCTATTTTTCTAATTTCTCAAGAGAAACTTTATTTTAAGCCATTATCATCTCCTCTGCAAATGCTTCTTTTCATCGTACGCATAGTTAACTCTTAATCAAACGTTAGACGCAAAATTGCTAGAGTACGGTGTTATCTTTTAACGCAGAACGCCGTGAAATGTGTGCTTTATGAGTCTTCCAGTACGCGAGAGTGGCGACGATATTTTCAACCCGATTATTGCAAAGACTGCAACGGCGACATTGTCACTATCCCTGTCGCTCACATTGGGTGTGGCGTTGTGAATTTCTTCCAGCTGAAATGACGGAAAGCGGAGATCCTGTCGGACTGAATTCTTGTCACAGAGGGGCCATAATTTCTTCGTCATAAAAGAGATGGCAGGCAGTTTTTTGCGAGGAAAACTTACAGAAATACGGAAATATTCCTTCGACGCAATTCTTCTCTTTCCGAGTTTTACTTCCTCTCTCACTTTCTCTCGTTTATTTCATGTTATATAAAGTTTTTTATTCTTGCAAATTTAAAAATAAGATTACCATTGTGTGTGTGTGTGTGTATTAACAACGGTGGAGTATTAACAATATAGTGTTCTAAACTAAAAAGAAAGTCAATTTAATAGTTGAATGTTCCAAGTTCAGAACATTAATTTACAATAGAAAAATTAAAGAACATTTACAAGTAAATTGTAATCAAAATGTCAACCGTCATTTCTACATTATTCTATTAAATGGTTTTTTCGCTACAAAAGAATTATTTTCTTTTGAAAATTCAATTATCCAAATAATCGTCTATCAGTTTCAATAATCATCAGACATAAAATTGCGTTAAATCATGATGATAACGATTTAGATTGGAGATCTTCAAGTTGCAATAAATCTACCGTAAAATCAAGTGCTTCGATCTCTAATCCGTGGAGTGCAATTCACTATCCTTCGGGAGCTCATCGTAGCCGCAACCAGGGCATCGCATTGCCCCGATCGAAAAACGACATCACTGAGCGACATTTACACATGTGATCGGCGCCGATCACGTTTCGTATCACATGTACGAACGGATATAACATCATCGAAATCTACGAGGATTGACAGGAAATATACGCGGGGATTGACGCTCCGACGAATTATTCATGAGAAGAGATTTGTACTGAGATTATTCCACGACATCTACGCGACACCGTGCTATCGAGAATCCTATTTCTGTACTTTCGATCGAGAAAGGGGCACCAGTCGAGGAATAAATCAAGCCTGCGGGAATAACGATAAATCATTCGTGTAAGGCGTGCCTAGCAAAAGAAGTCATTGATTGGATGAGTCAACTGGAGAGAGGCTACTTAATAATTTCAGTGAAAATGTGAATGTTAAAGTTATAAGTCGTTGACGCGTTAAGAAGATCATATTAACCATCGGCATGCAAAACATCGGCATAAATAAGACGTACATGCTAATAACTATGTTGCAATCGCAGGGATTATCCGACTTGGACGTAAATTGCGGGGTAAATCTAGCTTCTGGTATTAAATTTACATTCGGATATTATTATTACGTATTAATACGTACAGTGAGAAAAAATATAGTCAATTTTAATAAATATTTGGTTCAATACTGCCAACTATAAACATTTACTTACAGTAAATAAATATTTGTTTAGTAAAAAAAATGATTGTTAAATCAAATTAACATTTCTTGTATTAAATAAATATATCTTTATATTTAATAAATATTTAGTTGGCAGTATTCAACTCTAAATATTTATTAAAATTGACTATATTATTTTTCAGTGTACTATATATTTGCGAATATTATATGATATATATATGATATATATATATATATATATATATATATATACACACATATGTGAAATAAAAGTTTAAAATTATTTTTTTAGATATATATATATATGTATATATCTATATATACATTTATTATGCTTTGTTATCTCTACTTGTAAGATACGTAGAGAAAAAATAAAAACATGTATAATATACAATCGGAGTGTAAGCTATCGATTAAGGTATACTTTAATTCAATCGAGACAACCGTTATTGATATCCGATAATCTCGATCTCTCCGGTTCGCGTAAAGTAGACACGGCAGTGTCGCTGCGCTTTGGCTTAGTGCCGAGACACTACCAGTGTCTCCAGATTTCGAAAAATGTGCTTTATTCATAGTAGTTGGGAAACCAAAATTAATTGATTTATTATAAACTTACATTAATATTAGTTAATAAGAGTTAAAAATTTTAATTAAAAATTTTTTGTAACACTGCTGATTAAAAAGATTTAAGTGTTGTGCAAATTTAGAATCTCTAAAGTTACCCATTACAAATTATTTTTAATTATATATTTGAGTAAAACTTGACACTAATTTTCAATGTTCATTCATAATATATGGCTCTCTACATCATCCTTTCTATAAAGTAGTTTTAATAACGTCATTATCCTAAAAAAAAAAATTAAGAAAAGTATTTCTTAAAGCCTCGAACAAAGTTTGCGAAACGGTAGGATACTTTAACGATCTGCTGTCTCTCGAATTTTCACTATTCAATACTTTAATGCCGTCACGTAATCAATCGTTTGCAGTGCGAGGCGAAAGAGCCCGCGGGATACTTTCGCAATGTGTTTTGCTGAGTGAACATATGTAGAAATGTAGGTCTCGGTCACGTTATCAAAATCAAATCAACAAGGTCTGAAATAAATTTCAAGAATGGCAAAGTCGCAGAACTTTTTTTATTTTTCTCTCAGATAGAATAAACACATGATTTTTTAAATCTAAATCGTCATAACTTTTCATATATAATTTTTTATCTACCTTATTTTCGAAATATATTCGATACATAAAGGTGCATCAAGCTCCTTAAATAATTTACATTTAAGATATTAGTCATCATTAAAATACTTTTTCTCGATATTTCAATTAAAAAAGTCATTTATTAATTGATAAAATATCGTTTATCAATAACAGTAAATAAAACACAAATATATCCTTAGTATAAATGATGTAATATTTCAAGCAAAAAAAAATAAAAGTGATGGTTTAATTATACTAAAACGTACGTATTAATAGGATCTATATAAATAAATCTGCGAAGAAACTTGTAAGTACAATAAGACAAAGTACTATTTTTTTTTTATTTTATTAGGAAACTTACACATGAAGAATTCAAGATTACTTTTCCGGTGCATTGTCGGCCTTAAATGCGTGTTTGTCGCGTAACAGGCTCTCGTTACACGCCAGCCGCAACGATTGCAATGCGGGCTTTATGCACTTGCTGGACCACGCGGGCACACACGTGCAATCGCGTGCACACGCGGCGTCACGTGCAGAAGCATGCGCGAGGCATGCACGTCTGTACATGAGGCAAAGAGGTACGACTGCAGAAAATGAAAGTTGAGATTCCACGGCGTGTTGTTTCGTAACCAGGGTCACGCTTAGAAAGGCGACGCTTAGTATTTAAGCTCCTAATATTGTGTGTGTTGTGTGTGTGTGTGTGTATGTGTTGCTACTTCGACAAATCTATATTAGACATAAACAACCCCTTATTATAGAATCCTCAAGGCAAATACTTTTTGAAAATTTTTCTGCTCATCGCGTTTGTGCATTAATAATTGTTGAAAAAAAATTACGATTTCAAGTTTAGCGACACCGATAATATTGAAGCGAATAATTTTAAAAGCATGATATTTCCAGCAAACTTTAAATGTTAAAGCGACATTTACGTGACATTAATTAATATATCCTTGCACATATTTATTCTTATTTTGAAGTATTTACTTAAAACTTCACACTACTCTATATAGAATATAAATTTATAAATGAATGCTCTTTTCTAAATGAAAATCAATAACTTAAAATTATTCAGATAAATATTGTGATAGAAAGGAGTTATTAATAATATTAAAAAGTTTATAATAAAGTTTATATTTTATGAAGTAAAGTAAAATATTAATGTTCAAGATATTCATATATTCGTAAATTTTTACTTAAATTAAATTTATTTAAATTAAACTTGAAAATAATTCATTAAAATAAACGATTTTTACAAGGTTGAAGGAAAAAGTGTGAAAGGGGAAAGAAAAAGACGTTTCTCAATTTAAAACCCACATATTGTACGCTCATCCGTTCAAGGTTGACTAAGTCGATTGGACAATTTTATTGGATATCGTAGAAATTTTATTGCTTAAATCAATATTAAAAGGCGTTTCAAGGTTCAAGGTTGTCATACACGAGCGTATATTCGTATTATATAGAGCGTATATATTCGTATTATATAGTGATAACGATCAGAAAAGATAGAACGACTACGTCATGCTAACTTGCATGGGAATCATATTCGGCGGATATAAATAATTTACTTTTTCTCAATTATTTAACAAAGATCGCTTTTTAAAAATTTTAATGAGACTAAAGACAATCAAAATTCTTTATTCCGTAGTTAGATTTGCATTAAAAGTATTCACTACGATAATTAATTTAAAAAAATATACATATATATAAAAGTTAAAGATAGTATTTTCTTAGAACAATATTATTCCAATATTTTTCAGTTCTCTAATTTAGAAATTTAGCACTGCTGCAATCTTATAATTAATTGAAGCGTATCTCATAATTTAAATATATTGAAGTAGGATTTTTAAGAAGCATTACTACGTCTGCTTCGAAAATTTGAATAAGAAAATTTTTGTCGCTTTACCTTATTATTTCTTCATCAGAAATCTGCTTAATTAGCGCATAATAATATTCGGGATTAGTTTGAGGAGGCAGTAATCTGTCAGTCCGAACGCCAACCTGTCATCCGCAAGCTGCCCTCTTGCGCTCAAAGCACCGGTTTCCTAACGACCGCTTCGAATGATATAAAATCGGAGATCAATCCCCGTGCCGTTTCCAGCATAGGAACGATGGTGTTCTCAACATTATCGGCATTTTCGAGAGAGAAACCGCACGCTATTGGACCAGCTAATTACCTGTCTATATATCGTGAACGCCTTTGAGAGGCTTTGTGTGCCTTATTTCACTTAATAAACCAAAAATTGATACATGTTGCATGAAGTTATATGGATATGTACATGTATATTTTCTATTGATATCAGCAGCTGCTTGTGATTTATTTCAGAGAAGTTATTCTGTCTTTTTTTGACATTACAATATCAAAAAGTATGATACTGATTCTTACTTTCATGTTTTTTAAATAATTTATTATTTAAGAAACATAAAAATTGCAAAGCTGAAATTTTGAAAAATCTAAAATTGGACACGTTTCTAACATAAATTTAAAAGTAAATTAAAAGTGAATTAAAAGAAATTAAAAGAATTAAAAAAAAATCTTAGATATTATTTTTGTATACCAAAAGGACAAAACTGATTATAAGTATTATATAAATAAAAAAAAAGATTTTCTTATAAATAAATAACTTAATTATTTTTCGATATTCAAATTCAATTATTAATTCATGTATCAAGAAATCGAGAAATACTAACAGCAATTTCTCATTTGATAAGATGATATTATACTACTTTCTCCAGAGCGGCCTTGGCAAAGTAAACTGGATTCGTTTCACGATACATTTCTCTCGACTTACTCTCGATTTATCACGGCCGGTGATCAGTCAGTTACAGAGTTAAGTCCTGCTTTATATAAACTGTCGACATTACATGATCGCGCGTATTTGGCAGACATAGAGAAAATTTAATGTTAAAACGCTTTAACAATGTTCATTAAACTTTATTTCATATAATATCAATACGCCATTTAAGCATATAAAAACGGAAATCAAGCGTATTAATAATTCGTGTATATTAATTGCCTGTATGGATACTATTTGCATAACAAAATCCGTTGTTGAAATGATACTTTTGCAAAGCTTAATTTTTCCCAATATTAAAATATTTCCAATATACCTTCAATGAATATTACAGATAGTTAGAAAAGAGAGATTTAAATAATCTACACAAGACTTATTCATTTAATTATAACGTGCAAATTTATCAAAGCTAAATTAATCTGTTTGATTAAGCGAAATTTACTTCGTGATAAAATGTGTAATCAACTTAACGAATTTAACCACAAATAAATTGGTTGAATAGTTGATAAAATTTTCTTCAAATTAAATCGATTACATGGTTTACCGCATCGCACTGCTCCGCAACTACAATTTAATTCCGATCCTTTACTGCTCTATCGATTGTTTGTTTAGTCAGAATTGATTTACAAATATACAAAAAAATCGTAACAGGCGTGATACTTCTATGAGTAAAAAAATAGGCCATTTTTTAAATTGTCATATAAATATCGTTTGCAATATTTATTCAATTATCGCTTACAATTGTGGAAAATTTAATAGTTGATTTTTATAAATAACTGATCTTTATTAATCACATTATTATGTTGGAATAATCAAATAGTGACTTCCGATCTTGTTTATTATTTTCGCACAATAAATAATTGCAAAAGCGTTCTATAGAATTTGGCAATACTTTCAAACGATGTGGCATTTGCAATCTGTTTTATAATTTCTCAGTGAAACATTTAATTTTGCACGTACATTCGTATAATTAACAGCCGTAATCGATTTACGATCATGCGTTTTAATGCAATCTAATCTATTTTTGGGGCAATTTTAATTTACCAAGCGCGTTGGCGCGCGAAATCATTTTCAATAAATCACGTAACCGATTTGCACTTTAAAATTCCACGCAAATCGGCGAATCGATCGAATTTAGGTGGTGGTACTAAATCGATTACATGCTCTGCCGCAGCACCATGGCTGTTTCATGGGGGCGGACAGGCGCGAAGTATCCCCCGGCAGGCATCTTCCTCGCACAAAGCGAGGATAATTCTGGCCTTTCCAGCGCGTACATACAGCGTACGGACTGAATGGGAAAGCGAGCCGACTGAATCTTCGGTCGGTGGGTCGGGAAGACTTGATCGCACTTAGGCGGGCCTTCGAGTCGCACAGCCGGAAACGATCGCATAATAATGCCCGTTTTGTCTCCAAGTGCTTATCAGCCTCGGCCAGATCTCCAACTTGGAATTCACTTTGAAAGCACTCACGGTGCATTGCCTTGACGAGTATGTAATAACGACTCAATTGCCGTTAACTGCGACGTATGAGCGGTTTCCTCCCAACTTCGTAAAGAGAAAGAGAAAAGAAGAGGAAGCAAACAAGCACATTTCTCATTTAGATAAAAGAGGTAAAAAGAGACCAACAAAGTACTGATTAAAATATGTGTTTATACGAAAACAGCTTTGTAAAATACGTCATTCTAATTAAGACACAATCGATCTCTATGAATGACGATCATTAGATATAATTAGATATAATTGAAATATTTTATGTAATTACATTATATGTATATACATTATATGTATATATTTTGTATTATATATCACTTTCATCAATTTTTAACGTACATTTTTTTCAATAAAATGCCAATCAATTTTAATTACTTGGTAGAATTACTATTAATTATTTCCTTGGTGTGTATGTCTCGAGACAATTTACAGGAAGGACTTCTGGTAAAGACGGTCGGCCTGAGATCAGAATGCTAATGCGAGTCCCGCGAGCCCTACGTGTGCCGACATTCACGCTAGATTATCGTCTACGAGCACTCCTCGCCTCCGTCGAGTAGACTGTATAACAGTCGCATTATGTTGTGCAGGAGACGGCCAGTGAGAGTGTATGTGCTAGATACTTGGCGTATTCGCGCAAGAAGCGTAATTAAGACCAGGCCCGAGTTCTCCTGTCTCCATTTTGCCGTCTGTCGACGGCGAAATCGGACTCGTGGCTGAAGGTATGCTAGTTAATGCGACAAGTTGTAAGTTACATCGTCTAATACGCTGTTGGATCTACTCGTAAATCCTGTCTGCGCCTGTTTAATTAAGTTGGATGCTCCGATTATCCATTACCAATGTCCCGAAGCGAACCGCGTAAAATTGTTCGTATGCTTCTATCTATCTGAGATTCATATATATATATTGCAAGAATATCTTATTATAATAATAATTAGTAAGATAAACAAATCGTTTTTTTAAATATTTAATTAGTACTTTAGTTATTCTTGAATAAGTAAAATATTTTACTTACCATACAATGCTTTAAATTCATAAGAAGAGTTGTTAAATAATGTAAATCATTTCAAAAATTTCAAAAAGTAATGCATATATCAAACTTGGAAAAATTCATTTTATAAATATGATTTTTTATGTCTTAAGTAACACAAAAGAGTTTAAATGACGAGATTCGCGCGAACATTCGTACCGTTACTTGCGTCTTCAAGCTACTCGATTACGCAAATGCATATTCTGTTACAAACTGCGCATCATGCAAAACCGCACAGCTGCCTAACTTGATTAATTAGTGTTTATACGAACGAACTTCTATTTCAGGAAATTGTATAAACTGATTAAAAGTTTGAAATAGCTACAGTCAGGAAACAAACGAATACCTCGTTGAAGCATCGAAAAAACGAATCATCATCTGTTTTTTTATTTAATTCTTATATTTTAAAATCAATTAGTACATAATATTACAGTTTTTCCTTACTGATTTTTTTCACATTAATTTAATCTGACTTTTATTGCCCTTTTTAATGTATTAATTAACGTTATTGTATGATAATAAAAATCCTATTTTTGTTTATTTATAAATTGTTAAGTTTGTGTCACAAAAATTTCAGGATGATTCGATATTCACAGAAGAGAAATAGAAGGGACAAGTAGAAGTGAAAGTCAATTTAACTTGATACCATCTGATTGCAGCTTCGGCTGCTCGTCGAAGTGTAAATGTAGAGTGGTGGAAGATGTTTGTAGAATCGAAATTCTATTTGCAAAGTGAAATGGTCTGATTACAAATCTATTCTACTGCACGCAACATGTAACGCAAGACGCTATCGTATTTACTGTCACTAAACTTCCGGAAGAGAATGCACGCAATTCAATTTCACTTTGGCTCTTCTTCTTCATTTGATATACACACATGTCAACAATAATTTATTTGTCTACACTACAATTTATTGTTGTTAATATAAAAAATCCATTGAAAAGCAAGCGTTTTAAAACAAGAATTGCTATATTTAAAAATTATTATCATATTTTTTTAAGTTAGAAACTGAAATAATAACATATTATTTTCGAATATAATGCAAAATATTTTTCTTTCATTCCTTCGTACTATTATTATTGTATCTATTTTGATTTCCCAATATTTTGATTTATTTCTCTCTATGTTTCATGTTTTAAGCACAGATCTATAATCAACCAAAAATAAACAGCATTAGAGGAGCAGTTTGAAAGCAATGCTCTCTACAGGGTTTTAAATATTTGCTCGTCAAATTTATACGAAATGTGCAATGCTTGCCATCGCAAAATTGAATGCAAATTGCATCGCTGTAAAATGAAATACGGTAATTGCGCGAAGTGCTTCGTCGATTCACACAAACTTCTCGATACATAGTTAAGTAATTTCTAATATGCTAATAACTGTATAAATACGACAATGCTTTGCAAATTTACGAAAAATAAGCAACTGATATGCACAAGCAAACGCGACTACATGAACCAAGTTAAACGGAAAGCAGACAGTTGTCAGATAGAAGTGTACGGCGTTTACATAATTCAAGTTTAAATATTAGCACAAACTATAGATAAGCGAGAACTATGTCATATTTCTATAAACTATGTGGAAGTATAGTGAATAGTATGCCAAACTTAAGCATTTTTAGATTTCTCTAACACTTTTTATATATAATCTATCTTTTGTATATAGAAATTCTATATATTATATAAATGTAATTTATATACAATTTAAATAGTAAAGGTAAAACATAATTCAACATAAAAAGTTTTAAATCTAAAAATTTACATGATTTTTTTTTAATGAACAAACATTGCAAAAAAGATAGAATGTCTATTTTCAAAGTATGCTGCGTAAAATTTTTGTGAATAACATTAAGCAAATAATTTAAATATAATTTTATGTAAATGTAATTTCTACAAAGATTTGCTACATAATAAACTTAAAAATATCTAAAAAATTTTTGATTATTTTTCAAGAAATATTTCCAAAATTTTAATTAAATAACGTAAAATATATAAGTTAAGTTAAAAATGTGCTTCCTACTGCAAAATTAAAATTATACAATGGATACTTAACATTGATACTTAAAATTTGTATCAATGTTAAGTATCAAGTGTTTAAAATGCCTTACCATACCATCTACAATTTGGTGCCTCATCCATACCATCAAGGGTCACTTCAAATCTCTTCGTTTTTTCACCTCTTCAAAATAATAAAAAAAATCTCTAAAGATTCGCCAACATATTTTCAACTTTCTAGAATAAATATTGACTCTTTATTTTGGAAAATAATAAAATGTAGTGTAATTTATAATTATCGAAAGACTCAAAGAAACTTGCACGAACAGGAATCGCTCGGTCACTAGTTACCCATATTAGTACTGTAAGGGTTAAGAGATGATTAAAATGTGTGTTAACTGTCAATATTATTCTTTGATTAGCATCAACACACATATAATGTTATACAAAAGATATCTAGTTTTAAACTTCTTGCAAAAATCAAGATTAAAGGACTTGTAACCTTTGAAAATAATGCAATTTAATAATATAAAGTTACAGAGAAAATTGCATGTTGAATTAAAAAATATTCACCCGGTTTTATTCAAGTTACAATATCTACAGGACCATCTTTACGCTAACACGTCTCACGTTATTTTTCACGCATGACGTGACTAATGCGCTCTTCCTACGATCAAAAGAACTCACAAGGAGCAATGTAAAAGATATAAAAGATTAAAGTGATGTATAATTATATATTATATCATGAGAATGTTACACATTGCTGTTAAGATGAAAGATTGTTAACCCTTTTTCTTTTTCATTTTTATTCTTGACAAATAACAAAGAGATAAAGCTCTTATGTATTTATACACGTAACAGTATTATAAAACTTAAACATCAGAGATCTGTACAAAATACCCTCTTTTTCCAAATTATCTTTGATATGTCCGTAAAACGCGTTGCAGGTCTCGTTCTCTCTATAACGTATGAAATAAATATTGAATCTAAACGCGCGCCTGTATGTAAAATGAATATTGAAACGACGTACTTTGCGCAAACAGTTATTTGCGGTGCGGACTGGAAAAAACACCATCACGTTTTAACGGTTAAATTAATTTTCCTCTCTTCTCTATTGAAATTTATTCAACATTGATTTCTTCCACAATTTTAATACAGCGTACTCGTAAAAGAAAACTTATAGGATTTCTACTATAAAAGAAAATTATTTTCTTTTATAGTAATTCTTTTATAGTTAATAAATCAAACTAATCAAGACTCCTTACAAATCAAAGAATTGGAAAAAGTAAGGGCACTAGGAGTCAGGCGCAGAAGACGTCACGCAAATAATACACTTATAAAGAGTGAAACTTCTTTATTCACTAAAATTATTTTCGTTGCTTGATTTATAAAAGATTAAGATATTCAATTTTAAATAGTTTATGCTTGTTAAAATATTCACGAAGTAAAATAATGGAGAAAAATAATTTTATTATTTATCCGCCTTTGTGATTTAATATTTAATTTGCTAAATAATTTGCATAAGCGTTATGCGCGATAATTAATGATATCGATAATTAATAATACCAGTGAAATATTTATTCTCTAAAACAGGGACGATCAACTTTTTTAATCTAGCGTGATATTATAAAGATTTGAAATCTTTAATGTACTACTCTGTTATAATTAAACAGAAAAAGAGACCGTAATCTTATTTATACTTTCTTCTCTTGCATTGAAAGCAAAAAGCCTTCTACAGTTTAACAAAGTTTATTTCTTTTACTGTGTGTTGTGTTTTACATTCGTTTTAAAGTAAATCATATTACAAATAAAAGACATACAGATAAGTAAAAAATTAAAATATTAACTTTTAAGTACTGAAATAAAAAATAGTGACACTTTTACTGAGATTGGTCTCTGGGACATCGATTTTAAAAAATTGGAATAAAAACACTGAAGTTTGATAAATCTATGTTTTATTAATCTGTATACTGTTATAAATCAGTCTTTACGAAAGTACTTTATGTAAGCACAGATTTAGCGTTTTGTTTTTTGCGTGGTCCCACTTCAGTACTTGAGGGTTAATCAAAGATTACATGTGTTTTACTCGTTTTCGAGTAACATAATTCTTAAAACATTATTCTATCTTTGATTAGCTATCGAATAAAATTTCCGAGAAAGTTATCCGACAGGCAATCAGTGCCAAAATCTTTGTCATATGACAAAAACGTAGCAATAAAATATCAGTCTAAAGCTTTTAGCACGAAAACAGAACAAACGCATCCAGAGAGCGCAAGTGTAAAAAATAGATTTTAGAGTACGGTTGTTACGGTTCTACTATGTCATTTTTGGTTTAAAAAAATTTTTTCTCTGAAAGCAAATGCTTCTTTAGGCGTGCCGCTAGTGACACGCGCTTATCGTAGGTTGGATATCCCTGTTCTAAAAAAATAAAATTAATCGTGTATATAAAATACATTAAACATCGTAAAATTGAACAATGTAATTTTTGAAATAAGGTTTCGTTAAAATATATTTTTATTCATTTTACGATTCCTGGTACTCAGCGATGTAATTAAATACCGAATATTATCATTTACAATTTACAAAAATAAGAAAAAAATTACTTTAGTGCATATAAAAAATTATTAAAATAATTCTAAATTTAGAAGAGTTTTAATTTATAATTTTATACAATATATATATATACTTTCTATAATTTTTTTATTTATCTTCCTTTATTTATCTTTTATTGAAGAGCTAAATCTTTCTAAGCGCTACTATAAGCACTAAAAGTGGAATGAAAAATTAATTAGCTAAATTGCACCATTACTACACCGCTATTTTTAGATAGGATTCCATAAGCTAAAAGCCGCAAATCCATCACTCTATACAATAACGTACAGTTTTAATTTAATGCGTGGTGATTGCTCTCGCGGTTGCGACAAAAGCGTGCACGCGATGGAGATATTGATCGCTATATGTTACGCGAAAGACTCGATAATTTTTGTCGACTGTCGACGTTGCTGGTGAACAATAACGCAAGGGTAGACAATCGTCGGACAGATATCGGAACGCGCGCGTTTGCAATTTCACCGCGATTTCTCGCAATCGTACGCGCGTTTGTTCGGCGCGCAAATGCAGTACAGCGCTCGTTTTATATGGGCGACGAATTGACCTGTCTGGACTTCTGGAAAAATCTAGACAACTCGAAAAGCGCTGGCAATGCGGCTGACGAGATTGTTCGCACGCACAACAATAGAGTGATGAATTGCTCACTTTCGCAATTGGAAGATGTTCTCTCTGTCGAGTTGAAGACAGATATATAATTTATTTTGAATGCTGTTTGGATGACTTATGTAATTTTTCAACCGTGAAGAATGAACAAAACACTTATTAAGTAAAAAAAAAAGAGATTATACTTCAATTTTTTACAATTGAAAAAAATTAATTAATAGGGAAAAAATTAAATTCAATTTTTAAATAATGTTTGATAAAAGATTAAGCACACTATAACTACGTGCCTTTTCTAATAAATATTTAACAATTTCCCATGTTTTGCATCTTTTCTCTTAAAAAAAACTTATATTTTATTTCTTGAAAACATAGTTAAAAGAAGAAGGAGAAAATAAATAAAATGCTTTGATTAAAAAAATCGGATCCTCTCAATTGAAAAATCGAGGATTCGAGGATGTTTGTGATTCTTTGTTTTTCATTCTTAATTAAAGAATGAGAAACTCGCAGTTGATATCTTCCTATTGAAAGTGCAATGTTTCGAATCAGTCCATATATTCCGTTCTTCCATTCTTTATTTAACTGCAAAATGTACCGAATAAATCATCAATCTTAATTATTGCGGTATGCATGAGGATATTCATGACAACAAACATGCATCCGTACTCTCTTTGATGTAAAATTTTACTCGAAAAATGGAATAATTACACAATCATTCAAATTAGAGTGACTTTTCGTTCATATGCAGTGAATTTTTCCACTCGATATCATGAAGTGAATATTTTCACTTCTAATTAAAGAGTAAACTGAAAACAGTATACAAGAAAGAAGTTCGATAAACGAGTCATACTAATCATCGTATTGTCATCATATCGACGATGTATTTTGTTGAGTTGATATTACATAGAAACATCGACTTATTCAAAAGATAAAATGCTAATAAGATAAAATGCTACTTATACAGAATTAAATTTTTTTTTCTTAGATTAAAACCTAATTTTATATTAAAGTCATTTTGACTGATGTTTTACTCCAAACGAATGAAATATTAACTATGATTGATCACTCCATCTCGAGTGGGAGTATTTTCACTATCGATTGAGAAGTGAATTTTCACTCATTTTAAGTGAGATATTATTCTGAAAAATTTAAAGATTATATTCACATGCACATCAGTAAATTTATGACGGAGACAAATGGTGTTTTCGAAAACGTTTCAGGTGGTGTTTGTGACTACGCATAATCGCTTAAGCGGCATCGGATTAGAGTAGCATATCGGTACTTCAAGGGCAAATCCTGCTTAAACTTCGCGCGTATAGTATATCGCGCCCACCTCATGAAAATTTCATAAAAATTTGCATGAATGGGACGTACCTGCGAAAACCGTGCATTATTTGTCTTTGTCAAGCCGTTCTACAGCGACTTCGGGAGTACTCGTTTGTGCGGCCCACGCGCAAATGCATTTCCCTCTGAGAGACAGCCGGTCCATTGCAGTGATATCTTAAGTACCGTCGACAATTCTTTTCATCTCGACCATATCTGTCTCTGCTCTTACGCCCGTTTCCTTTTCATAAGTATCGTTGGAAATCTCTCGAATAAAAAATTCAGTGAGAAAAAAAATACGAGAAAAAAATTAATGAAAATTACACAAAGCAGATTTTTCTACGTTTCTGACATTCTGAATATCAAGAAAAAAATTATATTTGTATTAATTATGTGCATTTTTGAAACAGTAATTCAAAAATAAATTGTGCAATCTTAAATTAACAATGTGTAATAATACGCTTGGGTAATCACATAACTGACTATATAATTGTTAATGTTATATAATCTTTTTTATTGTTTTTATATAATTTGAGTATATTGTCATATACTCATATGTCAATTTGAGTATCATTTCTTATTTAATTCTACATATTTCATGTAATTTAAATAGGTAATATGTAAAAAGACTGATTCTCAGTATGTGATTTGTAAACTTCCGCCAATTAAATTAAACATTAATTTTGATAATGTTATAATAAATAATTATTCATTTTTATTAACTCATAATTGGGGATATGAATCCCAGTAACCCTGGGACTTTTTCTAATTTTTAAATAGTAACCATTTGGTATGATTTTATGTTTCACGAACTTATTTTTTACAATTTTGTTCTTGAACAGTTCTTTAAAAAATTAAAACTATTAACGAAACTTTCGTCAATCCTAAGAACTTCCTCTAGCATCCTTTAGCACACACACACACACACACACACACACACACACATTGAAAGATGTTTTCCTGTTATGAATTAAATTTATATCATTCGTAGAAATTTTGGAAAATATTTACGAAAACATTTATCTCAGATAAGATTAAAATACCGTATGAAACATACACGTATAAAATTCAAGATTTACGATGCAGTATTAAATTTAAGAGCATGCGACAATGAGAAAAAAATCACAACGCAAGAATGAAGGAGCAGCGAGTAAAACTTATCAGAGTCTCTCGCCGGACATCGGAGTGCAGTCGACAGCGTACGAGAATTTGATTGGATAGGTCGCTCGATTGCATATTGCATTCGACGAATATCGAAACCCCTTGTGCTCAATTAAATCCACGACAGCGCGGCCGATGGAATATCGAATTCGTAGAGTTAAATCGCTGGATGGTAAAAAAAGGAATTACGTTTGCGAAATCATTTCTCTAAAAAAAAAAAAGTATGGATAAAGAACAAGGGGGAGAAGAGGAAAAATATTGACACTATGCAGAGTGTGTCGATAATTTCGTCTTCTCTCTGCAGTGTCCCCATTATGTCGCACATCTTTTGAACTATTGTAAATGGTAGTTCATTGTCAGCACCCGTTATAACAGATACTATATTTTGCCCGTCGTTTCATCAGCATTTTTCGATAAACGAACAAAAATAACATTATACGTATTGATTAGAATGCAGTATTAAATTTATATTGATATATCGATATTATCAATTATATATATTACTTTTATCGGAATCATAATAAAGTTATATACCCTCGTATAGGATATTCCTCGGAAAAGTTGATTCTATTCAGAAACCTTTCTACCACCATACGTTCCATTGAATTTTAAAGTTTTCGTGACTATGTAACAAAGTTTCTCTTGCAGAAATTCAATGTACTCTCGTAAACTAAAGAAAATGTTTTAATAGTAAAAAAGGTAAATCTCTTTTTCAAGTTATTAAATCGAACGATATCATTTTTCTCACTGAATAAAAATGGAGTTAAATTAAATGTTTTTCAATATTATTAATTGCGCCTGCAAATATGAGTAGCACTTCATTAAATTCGATCATAATACAAATATATATAAAGCTTTTATTGTATATATTTTTCTCAAAATATATACTATTCATCAATAAATGTGTAGTTTAATATTGCTTAAATAACAATAAACAATATAAATGATACAAGAACATTAAATTAATAACAATGCAGAAATAATATTATATTTTTGTACAATACAACTCTTCAATTTGGTAATGCTCGAAATACAATTTGCAAAATTTACCGAAACATGCATTATAGTTCGACGTTAATATAATGTCAAAAATATATAAATCATTGTTTGTTGGTATTTCATCGACTTCTGTATAATATCGATCAACCGCGTCATAGAAATTTGAAAGTGCGGGAATTATTTGATGTGTGCGAAATGCCAGACTTTTACTGGGAACAAAGAGAAATTAAATTATCGCCCAATTCTGTGCAAAACGAATCGCTAGAACAGGTATTACTCGGGTTGAAAAATCCATCCGCGCGTCGCGACTGTAAAAGCCGCGTCAAAGCTTTGAAACAGAAAACCGATAGGAACAACGTGAAACTATCCTATGTTGATCCCGTTCGATTTTACGTACTTGCCCAACTTTCATCACCATTTTCTCTGTATTGCTTATTTCTCGTTGAATCTCATCCGGATTTTCCAGTACTGTATTCTCTTATCTAACAATTCCCGACATACATCAAAGTAAATGTTGTTTCGAGTTCCTTCAAACGTTCCGTTATGTTTCATAATATCTTTTTTTATGTTAAAAATATATTTTCATATTTCTCTCTCTCTCTCTCTCACACGAAAGATTTATCAAAATAGATTTTGCATGTATTTAGAATCGTTATTTTTATCAAGATGAGAGATAACAAATTCAGTTTTAACACTTAAAATCTAACTGTTTTTAATTGTTTTTTTATTTATCTTTTAATTACCATCTAATTTTTAATCGCGATTTCGCCTTATATTATTTTACGATATTCACATTATTCTTATAATTATTGATTATATATAAAAGTTATGTTAATTCATTAAAAAGTCAAAATCGATGGGATCGGGTTAGTGTTGACAATCATAAAACCGTGTCGTGATAACACGTGCGATTTAGAGCGTGTTGTTGATGTAGTCCCATGTATGTCCGATCCTGAACGATTCACTACGGTTCAGTGCAACTCAAGCTCGGAACAGAAGCAGGGCATCGTGACGTCAATGCATGCTTCCCTAAACCTTTGTCATCGCATTACAGACGATCAACGATAATTTTGTTGCACTGCTGTTGAGAAAACAAAATCTACGTGAATTTGTCTTTTTATAACCATCTGCACCATTTGCATAAAATATCGCAAAATTTATGCTTGCTTTTCGTAAAGAAAAGTATTAATTTTTCATAAATTTTTATAAGCTATTATAATTAAATTATTAAGCAGGATGCTTTTTAAATAATTATGTTAATTTCTAATAATAAAAAGCAATATATTATTATTCAGAGAATTTTTTCAATATTAACTTTACTTCTAAAAAAAAATTAGTACCGTTTATCCTAGAAATTATGCAAAAGTGTTGCATAATTTCTTCCCTATTTTTTTATTTCTGGTCGCAATCTATAATAAACAACCAATCATCGATATCACGATGTACGACCATTTTAGTACAAAAGTATTCTTTTTTTCTCGTTTTTTTTCTCTGTACCCGCATTCCATCACATATGCATACGAATAAAATCTATTTTTCCTATTCGAGAAAGAAAACGAGATAATGGACGCCACAGAAAAACGTTGATTTCCAATTAAAGAATCTTATAAACAACAAGCCTCTCCCTACCGGTCACAGATATTGTTCAAGGTGAATCGCGATTTACCCGCCAAGAGATCGAATCTGGTTCTGCTTCTCTCGCTGTCCTCGTAGCCTTCGAGGTCGTCCTCATAATCTTCATAATCCTCAAGGACAGGACGGTGGTCCCCATCATTGCCACTGACATTTCGCGAGACAAGATTGTTGCTGGGTGGACCTCTCTGAGTGGCCTGTCGGATGTGGGCCCGATGATTGTTACTGAAGAGGACCGATGGAGGTGGTGGCGTTGACAGCTGAGAGCCTTGAAGACGACGCTGAAGGTAACGGGCCAAAAGTGCTTGTACCGCGTCTGTCTCCGCCGTGCCTGGAAGACAGAAAGAGAGACTCGCTCTCGTGATCAGTCGACAATATCTTCCCGATTTTACGATATCCCGCTGAGTCCTTACATCCGCATTCTTACATTTCATTCTTTTCCTCTCTTCTCATCTCGATTTTTCGCCATCCATTTTTCTTTTTTTTTCTTTTCTTTTATTCTTTTTTTTTCTTATCGTCAGTTTTCTTTCAGTTTTCTGCGACGTAACAGTGCTCGCATTTCTCTTTCGCGAGATTGGAGATAAAAGAATTCGAGGCTCAATTCGAGGTCGTTGCCTGTCGAGGGGTCCTTCTTCTTGTATCATATACGAAATGCATCGCGTGTGCATTCTCGTGCAAGCGTAAAGATATGTGCGATCCACGTTTTGATGAGACAGATTCGACGATGGGTATAATCCCTCCTGCACGGTGGTGGATCAATAGAGAGATGCGAACTCGTTAGTTCCAGAAAAATAATTGTGCGGGCAGAAAGACAGAAAGAGATATTTTTAGCTACTAGAATGATCAAAATAACATAGGAAGGCACGAGACTTTCTAGTAGACTAAATTATTTTAAATGTCATTGCGAATAATAATAACCACGATCGTGTCAAGAGTACCTCAGCAGGTGAAGCAAATGTCATTATAACTATTAAATTGTACAAAATATATGATCGCAATGACAGATGACAGTAACGATGCACTAAATGATACAGTGATTAAAGATGTATGGGAGAAATGATTAAAAGTGGCTCCCTGCTTTCAAAGTATATGAACCAACGTAAACACAAGCGAGCGTGCTCATAATGCGGAGACAATGTGCGGTAGAATACTTGAGTCTGCAGGATGCTTCATTAGGATCCCTGCCTCGTTTGCGTTTGATGTTTCAAGAGCTTTCACGAATCATTGTTTAGCCTCAATGTATATACCATTTGTAGTTACATCAAGGAGATAGAACAAGATGAATGGAATTACAAATCATTCGACATTGCTTTGCGAATCGAAGATGTGACATTAATTAGTCAACATCATAATAATATCGATTGTTACGCACGAGAAAATAAGGAAATCGCTAATTTAACTTCAATATTACATTTATTACTATAGTTCAATTACGCAAACCATTACCACAAACTCATAAAGCTTTTTAAAGAATATCTGTCAAAATCTGTATCGAGTTCTGTATAGTATAGGTTGTTTGTTAGGGTAAACTAATTGTTTAAATCGTATCATAAGTATAACTTCAATTTGAAGATGTTTACAACGCTTTGACGGCATGAAATGTAAATAGTAATCGGTATAAAATGTTAATTGTTTACATTCTATATAGTCCAAAGTGTTATAAGCATCTTTAAACGAAATCACAGCCGTAGTATGATTTAAATACAAGATTTTTTAAACAAGTTTACTTTACTATTTTTTAAACAAAAATTTTTTTAGCTTAAAGTATACATATATTAATAATTTTATTATGTTTCTATTAAGATACAAATATAAACTGATTGTTATTACGTGTATAACTTCTGTTAGATTTAATTTTGTTGAATTAAAATTATAAATAGTTAATATGATTCTGCTCTGAATTTTATTTATGCGAACGTGTTGCTAACTATAAATGTGTTGCAGAAGTTCAAAGAGGTAACGCAGAAACGGATAATTAAAGATGCGGTGAACTAAACGATGATGTCGTGAGAGCTGTTGGAGGATTTGCGGCGACAAGAAATCCAATTTTCGGTAAAGTCCAGCACGAAGGACGAGTGCAATTACATCGATTTCTACCAGTAAGCTTGTGTGCCAACACTGTCTCGTAATTGAATTGGATCAATTGTATCGCACGAATCCTATCATTTCTTCCCTCGATCCCGTTTCTACTTTTTTTACTTGGATTCTTTTTGCTGAATGAAGACGTCCGTCAAATTGTTATTCTGAGCAGCAGCTTTATATAATTAAATCCTAAAAGTAAACGTTGATCCCATTACGAAAAAGCATCTGACAAACTGGCAGAAAACGAGCAACGCCGTCACACGCGCATTCTGTTTTCTTGTTACATTTCGCGCAAGTTGGAAAATGCACGCTCGGATTGACCGCAAAGGATCAACCTTCCGGCACGGAGGTGATGCCCCGACAAGGATTTTCAGAGTTATCTCCGGAAACCTTTTCCCTGGCGTGAATCTTGTTAGCTTTGCTTTCGCGCGCGGACTAATTTGACAAACGTACATTAAAGTAAATGACAATTTACTTGTACCACGCAGTTTGTATTTATCTATCAAGTTTTCAATAATATTATTTTTAACTTTAATGTTACATGTTTAATCCTAACTGATTGACAGAATTTTGATTGATCTGAATTCATAAAATATATCATATGCATTTTTACTTGTCGAAAGCGTATGATTTTATACAAAATAAATATAGTAACGTTAATTTAAATGGTATTGACGAATGTAAAGTAAATTAATAAAAATACTGATTGAATGCTGAAACGAACATTCAAAAAATATTGAACAAAACCACATGAGATAATAACATACTCGTACTATCTAAATTTTTCATGTTCTCGCGGTTTGACATGTGTGGAAAGTAAATATAACCAAAACTAATATTTGGCGGAGTTACGGCAATTAGAAAAATTCTCGTACATGTTTCCGCAAGACAACACGTAAAGCGTTACTCGATATCGGAAAAATAATAAAACGTCACATCCCGAAATATTCCACGACTGTTCCTATCTATTTTTTTGTGGGGAAAAAATCCAGAAGTAATCGCGCGAATAGTTGGAAAAACGTTCAGCCAAACGAACGTTTGTTCTTTATGACACAAAAAAGTTCTTCAGTTTTGCTTCATTTGGAACTTTATCGACTTCTTCAACTTTATCCGCGCGAACAATTACACATCTAAGATCTATTAAAAATTATTGCAACTTAAGAATTGTTTCTTTAACGACAAGTTAATCGGAGAAATTGGAGCAAGTGAAACGTGAAATAATTTAAACACATAAGACACAGACTTTCATCGAGTTATACGAGACAGACACGAGAGGGAAGAAAATCTCGATTTTGCTTGTGAGAAAGAGCATGAAATAAATCGTGGAAAGTCATAGGTTACGCCATGCAACAGATTGAATGGATTTCTTCGCGGATTCAACGCGAGATTCGTCCTAAGAGGAATTTAGCGTTCTCGACTGAAAGATGCAAATCCGCGGAAAACCGCCGCCGATGTGAAAATTTCTCTAAACCGGAATCCGAGATATCTTCTTGGACAAGGCAAATTCATGCCAAAGAAACCACAGAAGATTCGCGTCAAAGAATTTGCAAAAATGCAGTTAAATGCTGCTCCTCCCATTCGAGAAGAAATTTCTGCCAATCCACTGTGAATAAATGAAGCACATCCAAAAGAAGATTTCTTACTTTCTTTTGGCAAGGAACAAAGATCGAAGTAATTTCGAGAAAGAATAAAGTAATATAAGACGGACAAAAAATCTGACATATTTTCTTCGGAAACGGAAAATTATTTCGATCGAATACTCGTAATATCGCAAGAAGTGAAACATTCAAAAAGAAACATTCGCTATATGTTTGCACATGAACAAAAGCGCAAAAGAGTACAAAATTTGGAAGCGTTACAAGCGGAAACATAGTACACCCCATTCGATTCCTTTTAAAAGTTTGTAAACTTTAGATTATAAGATTCTACGTTAACTAAATAAAAACAATTACGCATCTCAATAAGTTGATAATTAAAATATCAATGTTTACTACTTGCATCATTCGTAATAAATTTATATAATATTACTTTTAACAATCCTTTATTTTTAAAATATGTAGATATCTGCAATTTTTTTAAGCAAATCGCTTTTCCTAGAGTACCTTAAAGTCGTGAAAACTGCGGAAACTGCGCATCCCAAAATGACCAACGTGAATAAAATTCATGATCAACCACACGATTCGACGGGGAAAAATCACAAAGTCCGAGTGAAACTTTTCTGAAATTGGACGGAGAATTGCTGGTGAGGACTTCTCAGGCCGGAATCCTAATTTGGACTGAAAATTCGATAGAATTCCGCTGTGTTGAGTATTCTGCTCGGACGCAAGATCGACTCATTATCATTGTCTACAGTGTCTACTGACGTTTCGCGGTTGAAGAAATCATCTCGGTTGACTAGAGAAACGTAAGTGTCCTTTGGAGTGATTTAAGCTTCGCTCGCGCGTTTTCGAGTGCACGAGAGAAGGTACGCATTAAAACGAAATGTCCCGCCTGAACTGATTTGCAAGTTTCGCGTCTCTCATCCGGCCCGCAGCCGGCGCGGAAACCAACCTTCTCCTGTAATCCATTGTCCCCACTTCATAATTCAATGACTTTCGGAACTACGTTTCCTGGACTATTTCCTAGACGGGTCTTCTGAATGTTTTATGCGATTTTAAGATTACCATGGTGGTGGCGGCTGGCGATAGCGCGCGATACGCTTTTACCGTAATTGGATCTAAATTCTGGAACGGACGAACGAAGTCTAATAATAGCTTCATTTCTCGAACGCAGACTATTATTATATTGGAGTCAATGTTATCCTATTATAGAGAGTTATAAAAGCACTCTCGACAGGAACGCCAGCAATGGTACGAAATAATTTATAACGTCATAACACACGATAATATATCCTCTGAAATGGTATTATAATAATATGAAAAGATAACATTTATGACGAAGGTAGAAAAAGAATTATTTATAAAAATAAGGGATGGGAAGTAACTCGTTACTTGTAACGTAGTTACAGTTAAAGTTACTTTTTTTCAGTAACTATAACTGAACTTCATTACTTTCTTTCCATCTGTAACTTAACTTAGTTACATCTTTTAAGTAACCAGTACCTAATTTAATAGTTTTACTTTCATAGATATTTTATATATTTTAAACTTATTAGTTAATTTAATGTGCGGTAGTGTCCACTTGGCATTACAGATACTTCGAAATATTTAATTAATCGGAAGAAAACAATTTAATTAAAGCAGCATTCAATGAACTCTTGTACCTATTTGGTCTATATTTTTAGATCTAATGAAATCCACCAATCAAATACAAGAGCGCTCAGTGAACGGCTGTAAACTATTTTGGATTAGTGCTGGAATTTATTTGCAACTTTTAGCCGAATATAAAAAGAATTTCTTTTACAAAAAACATTGTAAATGTATGTTATTTCATATTCACATTCATATTCATATGTGTTTATATTACTTTAAATGAAAAAACGTCTTTGCCGTACAATTTTTTTATCTTTTTGAATAAAATTATATAACATATAAATAAGTAAGCCAGTCTTTTTTTTTTAATTGTCCTATGCTGTATTACTCTGATAACCCCGTGTATCATCCTTGTTTAATATTAGGTGAAAAACAAGGATAAAAACGATATATGAAGGCAGTTGAATAATGTTTCTGAATACAGCCCTAATGGTATCGATACTACTGATAAAAATTCCGATGAAAAAAGTAACTTAAAGTTACTTTTTCAGTAATTGTAACTGTAACGAATTACTTTTCAGAGTCAATAACTTGTAACGGTAATTAATTACTTTTTGAAAGAGAAAAACTGTAACTGTAATTAATTACTTTTACAAAGTAATTTTCCCATCCCTGATAAAAATGTAATACAAGTACAAAAATTACGGGACTCAGTTAAATAGAATATTCAATATATCATGATTATTGATTCCTTTTTTGAGATGACACAATTCATTAAATATAGAACATTCAGTTGGATCGTGATTAAAAGAAGCAATATGAGTGGTTCGTACGAAGCAAAGCTTGCTTGACTTGCAACGATTGCTTGACTTGCAAAGAGGGAAATCAAGCAGTTCGATTACCTACTTCAACGAAGCATGTTTATATGAATTTCGTTTCAACTACCAGTGCAAACTTCAGATCAATCGACTATGTGAGACTTTTTTTGATATTAAAAAGGCATAAAATTTAATACGTGAAAGATATTATCCAATAGAGATATTTTTACGCATTATATTAATTTTGCAATATTTATTAATAATTGTTTCATTAATTTTTATTACAGAATTTTTATTACAATTATCATAATTTTTGTATAATCACAATTATTTGTATTATAATTTTCCGCGTAATTTGAGGTAAAAGTATATTTTATACACTACGAAATACACTGCAAAATAAATAAAGCTCATTTAAACGAATTATTTATAATAATTAATATAAAGAATTAATTTACATTCAAATAAAGCAGCTAAAATAAAATGTGTGATAAAATCTATATTAAAAACACTTCTTTCTCTTCTTGTAATTTAATTATTAATATTATATCTCTCTGCGTAAATTAAATTAATTGGTGGAGGTTAATGAGATATAACTTTACTTACATTCAGAAAAAAATATCTTAAATTTCAATAAATATTTATTTTAATAGTACCAATTAAATATTTATTAAATATAAAAATATATTTATTTGGTACAAAAAACATATTAATTTTATTTAACAATTACTTCTTTTTATTAAGTAAATATTTATTTATTGTAAATAAATGTTTAGTTGGCATTATTTAAATAAACATATATTTATATTTATGATATTTTTTTCTCAGTATATATTATTTAGACAACTTCGCAAATTTTTTTCCTAATAAAATAAATTTAAATGTACTCCATCAGAGTCAAATGAAGCAAGTCATTTGATTTCGGAACAAGCGGAGAAGCCAAACGTATCCAAACGCTGATAGCGTGTTTGGATACTTTCGGTTCGCAGCCAAGAAAAGCACAATGTTTCGAGATTTATACTGCGTAAATAGCGAAAGATCCTGTGTAAACGCCGGTGTTTCGTATATACGCGAGTTCCCGTACGTGACAAGTGCCTTAAGTAATAGTAAACAGAGACGGCGGGCATTGTACGCGGGGTTCGGCTTGAAGGCACGTTTTCGCCATCAATAGCGACGCTGCTCATAAATGTCTTTTTAAATCTTTCGCATGAAAGAGCGACAAGCTAATCCACTCGTGTTAACTGATGTAATGAGGACTATACGATAATTATATTTCGTGTCACTATTTAATTTTTGATTGATTAGTTTTCTGATTTCATCATCACCGCGTTGATGAATGTCTGACACAATATTTAATTTCTAATATTTTACTTTGACGAAAATTAGAGAGAGAAAGGGAGAAATTGTGTAAAATATTATATAAATTTAACAAGCAGAATGTTAAAAGTCAAAGCATGTATAAATAAGACTTATTATATCGGTGAAGAGAGATAAATATAAATATGATTCATATGATTCTTTGTAACCATTGTAGTGTTTATCATCTACTATGTATTTCTTTCTGTAATCTTCGTCAAAGTAAATTATTAGAAATTAAATATTGTGTCAGATATTCATCAACGTGGTGATTATGAAGTCATAAAACTAATCAATCAAAAATTAAGTAGTGACATGAAATATAATTATTGTGTAGTCCTCATTACATATTTATACAAAATGCAGGTAATTAAAATTTTAATTTTTCAGACTTTATTTAACATTGATAATCAAGGGACACGGTAGTGGTTCGCGCCGAGTGGGCGCGCAGCGCGAGACCGCCTTTTACGTGAGTCAGTGAGTTGCGAGCATCCGAAATTATCGGTTTTTAATAAAGGCTGGACCGATCGAATTCTGAATATCGGCTCAATCGACAGCTAGGATCCGAATTATATAATAATCGTTTATTTTACCTCTATGTGTCCTACGAACGGAGATCGCGATGCAAAATCCGAAATGTTAAAATTATACGTGTAAGATACGTCATCGCCTCAAAAAGTCATCTTCTTTTCATATTTTCGATGGTAGATGGCACACATATATTGCTCTCATTTACCGATTTATTTATCTATAGTTTCATTAGCACTGTATTATATGTCGACATTTCACTATATAGTTAGTTTAATACTTTAATTAGTCACTTTTAAATTAAAAGTGTATGAAAATATAAAACGGACCGCTTGACCGCTTGAGCGTCATTGCGTTCATGTGAACGTCATTGCGTATATATACTCATGCCGTTATCAAATTCGCGATTTTAGCATCGCGAAATTGATAACGGCATGAATATATATGCAATGATGTTCACACTTCAAGCAGTTCGTTTTAATTTTTATAGACTTTAGATTAAAATCACTCAGAAACTAAAGCCGCAATCAAAAATCTAAAAACACTTTTATTATATAATGTCATAGGTATCTTTTGATTGCGACCAGTCCGAATAAAATTGGTGCAGCCGATACCGAGATCTGAAGATCATTTCCCAAAAAGGGACCATTTCAGCTTTTTTCAAATTTTTTCAGTCGTACGTGTGACACACACACATACATACACACACACATATATATAGCGTTTTGTCCATTAAGCTGCTGTTCACAATGCGTTCATAGAATTTTAATTGTATTATTTTAATTTTAATAATATAAAATTAAAGTAAAATTAGCAGCGAAAGTGAACCTTAATGTGTACACGGGTGTAATTTATGTACATGAGACAAACAGGGAGAGGGCGAAAGCGAGAGAGAGAGAGAGTTTTTGAGAGAGAGAGAGAGAGAGAGAGAGAGAGAGAGAGAGAGAGGAGACGATGGACGAGAATGACGATACAACTATGTCGTTGTCGTTGGACGTCAACGATGGCAACGACGACGACGATACCGGACGACGACGAGTTGTTAGTCTACCTTATTTTTTTCTTAAATCTCTTTATTATTTTTCTTATTCGGTATTATTTGATGATCACCTTATTATATTTTGAGATATTATGATATTTTGAGATATTATGATATTTTGATTTATATTATTTATGTAACAATTTTTTTTTTAGTTTATATAACAGTTTTTTATGGAAGGTACACGCACACTTTTTTTTTACCTTTTTTTAAAAAGGTAACTTTATTGTATAAATAACGAGATAAAACGTGTTTTGCTTGTTACCTCATTGCATTACTTGACAATTTAAACGATAGGCCATGTAAATAATTATACAGGATTGCTACAGAAATAATTAGCTGGCTTATATACTGCATTATTTGTCAATGAAAATTTCATATCGCGAGCTTCCGTAGACGAAAGACCGAAGCATCATAACTGCTAAAATGACAAGTTCGCTAATATTTCAGTACGATGGCGTTTCCGAGGGAAAGTGTCTGTCTGCTAGTGAGCCCGTTCTTCTGATATACGTCCCCATTTCGCAGTTTGACGGGAAAGAAGCGGCAGAGTGGCTCGAATGCGACTGACAATAATTTGTCAAGTCGGCCACTCACGACTTCTTACATCGTTCCTTCGGACAAAGGGAATTTCGTTGGAAGAGCAGAGATTTCCCGTCTGAGCTTCTTGCTCGTCGCGTTTCCGCACGAGACTCGAGATTTCATAATTGCGCGAGTGCATTAGAGAAGCATTTCCGTCTCGCAAAATTGCGCGCCACTTGGAGAACATCGAGAAAAATCCACATAAAATATATCAAGGGATTTCATGACAGTTTTTTTAACACAGTGCATTTGGCAACGAACAACACATGCGTTTAAATTTGTTATTTATAATATCTTTATAAATTTATTGGATACGCATTACCATTATTGTTAAATACGAAATAATATACGTATAAATGGTCATATTATTTCGAATATTATTATTATTATCATTATTATCATATTATTTATTATAAATTAAAAAATAATAATTAGTCGTGTAAATATATTTGAAACTTCAAACGTTGTTTATGTTACATTATATCTGATATTCTTATGCACAAAATTTATCTCTCTTACAGATTATCCTGTTTTTATCAGTAAAGATATTTATAATATTATGCGTAATTGTATACTCAATCAAACTTGTTATGTAATGGATTTATTTAAAATGCAATATTAATCAATCGCATTACATATATTTTCACTTATTAAATGGTTGTAGTTGATACATGTTTTTTTTTAATTCCACACGAAATATCTTTCTATTTTACACAATTGGAAGTTGTAACGATGATATGACAATGTATTGAATTGTAATAAAATTTTGACTTTTAATGGATGACGACTCAAGAAGCTAAACGGAATTTTTTAGTTTAATTAATAATAGAATTTAA
Organism: Trachymyrmex cornetzi; assembly: GCF_001594075.2. Lineage (NCBI taxonomy): Eukaryota > Metazoa > Arthropoda > Insecta > Hymenoptera > Formicidae > Trachymyrmex > Trachymyrmex cornetzi. The sequence goes on along the minus strand of NW_017299926.1, from coordinate 1,201,922 downwards.
ACGAGGTTTGCACAAGTGGAAGGCGTCACTGTGAGAACTTAAGTCTCATCCCATTCCAATACGTATTCATGTTCTCGGAAGAACGGCCGGTAACTCAGATAAGCCGCTAAAACCGCACAAAAGATCAAAGTTGAAACTCGAGAGAAAATCTCGATCTCAATAATTTTACAAAAATTAAAAAATAGTTTTGGAAAAAATATACGTTTCTTCTATTATTGTAGATATTGTTTTAAATTCATTTATGCCTTCTAAGACATTTTTGTTAATGAGATATAATAATAATTGACGAATAATTAATATCTTTGTTTAAAAATTCAAGGAAGCGCTCTGATTTTATAAATTATATTAAAAAGCTTTGTAATTTATATCAGATCATTTTTAAGATATTTTATTAGCAAAATAGCTATAATCTAAAAACATGTTGTATCATAAATATGAGAATTTATATGTGATTATACGTATCTATATAATTATGAAAGATTAACATATGTAAATAGATATTACATATTAATTGTGCTATTGCGTTAATTACATAATTGGAAAATAGAAATAATATTGAAACAGGATCTCTGTAAAATCTAGCTGTTTGTTTTGTTATATGCACTAAATGGAGACTCGATAAGTTTTCAACGTTTTACATTTTCCCATCAATCGGAAGGCAACATTTTACTCATCGCATATTCTTTAACTATAAATATGGAGCACCATTTTGTTCCCATTTTGCTTTTATCATCACGCTTTATGTCGTATGTGCGATGCTTTATTTCAAATATCAGATAATCATTTTATTTCTTTCTGCGCGAAGCCGATTTTCAGCGTAAAATCGAGACGGATGTAGCGAATGTAAAACGCGTCATCGAGATACAGAAATTTTCCATTGTACGATAAATAATTTCTCAGTAATTGATGCCGTGAATGTCACGTTTATAGCGCATCAATATTCATTTATCACCAATTGTCAAGTAATATTACGCGTCGCACAATAAAGTGAACGTTATGGTAGGAAAAATCTATCAATAATTTTACTTTTTCAATAATATTATTACTAAAAATTTTTGAAATGCGTTGTTTCAAATATTATTAAGTTTGTGTAATTTAGCAAAATAACATGATTATCTAACGATAAAATATTTAGACAAAATAAGAATATATTTCAATGGCACGAATCACTTTATACTATCCTTCCAAACACGATCATTCTTTATAAATAATCAGGAATCATCATAATCAATTAATTAATTTCTATAAATTCCAAGCCATTAACGATTTAATAAGTAATAAGTATTATAATGAGTGCAAAAAGTATTCGTACAGAGAAAGTATTTTTTAAAAAAACCTTATTTTTAAAAAGTAAATATTATCCAGCGAGAAATGAGTCATAGAATTAATGTCGAATCGATATCGATACGATGATTTCAACACCAATTCGACGTCGATTCGACGTTTAATTGATGATCATTTCTTGCTAGGTAATTAACAATTTATTCATAGATAATAAAATAGACTGCATGTTTTTTGAAATTATATATACCAAAAAGACGTGTATTAATTATAGAAAATATATCATCTGAAAAATAAGCGAAAATTAAAAATTCTATTGTTTGGATGCTCAAAAAGTAATCTTACAGTCGAGAAATTTAGCTTCTAAAATCAGGAATATATGCAAAGCTCGTTTGTTTATGTTAAAACAGAATATATTCATTGTATAAAATTGCTAATTAATGTTCATTTTTTACAAATAAGACTTTTTTAATAAAAAATTTCCTGATACAAATACTTTTTGCTCTCATTGTATATGAAACAGATTTTTCATGCAATTTCTTTGTTTAAAATAGAAAAGATGTAACAAATGGGAATTGCGAAAACTGTTCTTTCATATTCAAGCGATAATTATCTCTTTAGCAACAAATAATGACAGATAAATTACTCACCTATGATACTCCATGCCTTTCAAGCTTTCTGCTCCTGACAGATTCCTTCATTATACACACACACGTGCAGATCCTCACACACATTCACAGCACTCGCGAAACTCGATTATAGTTACGATTAAACGTGAAACTAATTAATTATCAGAACATGACAATTGCACGATACTCTCATTAATCGCAAATTATAATGATCTTATTACATGTATTACGCATCACATTTCGAACAATAAAATGAAATAACACAAAAGAATTCAAATCACACGAAGCTAAAACTCGTTAAACATTTGCTATTGTAAATTATTGTGAACAGCAAATCTTAATAAATATTCAAATATATCTTGCTTAAGTCTTCCTCTTATATTTTAATCCTTTTATCAATGATGAGTATCCAAATTTTAAACAATAAAAATTTGTATCTTTTTATGTAAATTTTGTTATTATGCTTCAAAAGCCTCACATTTCGAACAATAAAAGACATATTTTGCACGATTTTGATTTCATTTTTACTTTTACACTTTTAACTCGAATCATGTAAAACACAGTAGTGGAAAGGTGAATTACGTATTGATAGTAAAGTTAAATTTTTCCGGTTTTACGTTTATGCTTTCACAAAATAACGTACAGATTACTAGAGCGAATTACAATGATGAGCAATGCGCGGAGTCTCATGATAAATCGCACGTTTGTTAACGATTATTTTGAAAAGTAAAAAACAGATGCTTGCTTACAATGGGTGCATTCAGAACGACAACCGCTTATTGAGCGCTCAGTGAGTTTTTTCATCTGACTGGTATATTCCATTAGATCCTAAAATATAGACTAATCAGATGAAAGAGCTCACTGAGCGCTCAGTGAGCGATTGTCGTTCTGAATGCACCCAATCAGTGTTGCCAGAACCAAAAAATTTTGTTTATTACTTTCATTAATTTGCTTGCTGTCTTTTTTGCGATACTAGAACGCCAATATATGCCCAGACAGCACATGATATCATGCTAACATTCAATATTCATACTGAATGTACTGTGATTATACCGAATAAACCAGAAACGTTAATGTGACATCTCAGAAAAATATTATTTCTTGTATATTGTCAAGATATATATCAAATATAATAACTAAATTTCGATTTTGATGTTGAATATACTGCTATCATATCGATTGTACCCAAGACGTCTCTAAATTATTCTTGTGGTATATCTCGTGTACGTCTGTCATATATTTTAAGAACAAACTCACAACATAAATTACAGAACCAACGCTGCCTGCTGCATTTAATTATATTGCACATAACCCAGAAAAGATCTTCCATTTTTTCTCGGTTATCTTTTCTATAGTAATAGTTTATTAGAAATTATTTTTTGAAATTATATTCTACATTTATATTTGTGGCCCTAAAATTTGTAAATACAAGTGCCGGAACACGCGGCGGTCATAGCGCTATCAGGGGTGTGTTTCAAAACTGAACTATATCATCTCCGAGGGGTGGCACCCAGTTGGACACGGCTCAATTGGACACGAGCCACTCACAGTGCTTGAGACTACAAAGCTCCTAAGAACGGGTCGCTGTGATTGGTGGTGTCCAATCGAGCCGTGGTCAATCGGGATCACCCCAACTCCGAGTATCTTTTATCCTTGTCCAACATTCAGTGAACACAAGGATAAAATGATACTTGAGTTGACAAAAGTCGAATTTTGGAACGCACCCCAGTGAGTGATCCTTCTTTTCCCGCCTTTTCGGCTATATGCGTGTGCAATGATGTCATGTCATCCAATGTCATCATATCATGGCAGTCATGGTGTGAGTCTCGCGAGATTACTTGAGCAGGACGGACATACGTCACGCCCGCTTCGGATATTGCATCATCTTACCCATTTTTTGAAAAGCGTTTCCGGCTTCGACTGTGTACATTGTGTTACATTATTTGTCTTGATTACATCATTATTTCGTCCCATTCACCGATTTGAGGTACCCGATGTATCATACTTTGGTTACACGATGTATTTACAATTCTGGCCGGAATCGTCGCCATTTTTGCGGCGAGTGCCATCAATTTTGAAGAAGTAGAAGAAGAAAGTGTCATGGTGTGCAGGCGTGTGAGCCACTAGATTAAGCACGAGCATAGTGAATCGAGAATGCCGAATGAATTATAAGTATTTGCACAATGCAGTTGCTACTATAAAATAGGAAGTATTTTTAAAGAACTTTGATTCTTTGAAAATATTTACTATTTTAAAGTAGCAACTGCACTGTGCAAATACTTAATTCGTTCAGCATGTAAGCGTGTGCGCGAAATTTTATATATATGCCTATGTATGTGTGTATGTATGTGTATGCATACATGACATACTAGAGACATCACTATGATAACGCGGATACTATAGAGACGTACTGGAGACGTATTGAAGACATACTCATACATCTCAGAATAACTACGGTATACCACTAGGTGCTCCCTGCGAAGTCTACGGGATAGGAAACCGCGGACATAGTAGATTCTGAAGAAATACTCTGTACATCATAGACGCGTCTCGAATATCTTGACGACGTATTCAACATACGTTTACGATATCGGTCTAACATTGTCAGAACGTAGATGGCTGTCTGGGTGTAGTTTATAGAAATGTATTTATTTAGGTACAAATGTACCAAATCTGGCACTCTGTTTACAATTGAGGGGATGGGCGGAATAAAGGCACAATTTTACTTAAGCCCTTTTTCAGGCAATTAGCTTTTTCATGTAATATTGATCGTATAATAGAGAAGATTTATAACGTGTAACTTCTCTGTCTCTCTCTCTCTCAAAGACATTACATAAATTCATTTAATATTGTATCCATTTATCTATAATAAAAAAAGTAGCAAATTATTTTAATTTTTATTAATATCAAGATTTTGTAATTAAGCCTTTATTCCGCCCATCCCCTCAATTGCCGGCGGCACGTGCCGGCCGTTAACTTGTGACGCGAACGGCGCCGCGGGCGCGCTATTGTTTACAGTTTACGTCATTGCCATGCGTGCGACGAAGCTCAAGTGAGCAAGCAGTGACGCGAGCTGTTGTGTACATTACGTCTCAAGACGCGACCGCGACAGATATTAGAATACGTCAAATGCGATTGTTAGTTTAGTACTGATAACTACACGTCTCACACGGTTAGTTAAAGACTTGCATAAGCGATTGTTATTTATCGGAGAATTTGAAAAATTGTTAAACGGATTCACACTTACCGCCTTTACAATTTAACCCTAACTATATACACTTCTTTTTTCTCTCGTTATACTCTCGGATCCTATCCATATATTTGTTATCGTAACTTCCGTAAAAATGGACATATTTCAATTAAATTTTTTTTTCAATTGAAGAAAAAATTATTAAGGGACAAGTCCATAATGTGTAAAGTCGATAGAATTAAGGAGCTTCGAAATATATAGGCTCAAAGAAGAAGAAAAGTTCCAAAACGCGAAAAAATCTTAATTTAGCAAAGTAGAGGAAAGTCGCCGATACCGACACACCACTTTGTTTTTAGACAATATTTCTTAAACAAAAAGTAAAAATAAAAACTTTAAAAACGTAATTACAAACTGAAAACTGTCTTCTATCAGATAGTATAAGCAGTTTTTATAATATTATTTGCAATTTTTCAATAATTAATTTTTTCGTAAAGTAAGCAAAAATGAGTGTCTGACAAAATGGGCTCCAAAACTGACACAGTAGGCAGTAATGCTACGTACTCCTATTCTTTTTCTTTTACAGAAATTATCTGTATAAAGTACCTATAAGTGAGTGTATATAAAATTTTTCAGAGTCATTTTACTTCATTATAAAACATTTTTATTGAATTATATGCATATTTACTTTATGCTGTTCTGCAAGATGCAAATATGTAACGCGATAGTTTTTCTAGAGTTGTTCCATATATGCACGATTGCCTTCAGCTCCAATAGACTTATTTGACACTATAAAGCAACATTATAAAGATTAAGTTAGCTCATGGTTTGTTTTACGGACAGGTGTGACGGTTTATGCTGCACCCCAATTTTAAATTAAAAATCGTATTATGAAAAGACTAAGAGAAAAAATAATATAAATAAAACTTATTTCGGAAACTACAAGTATTTAAAATAACAATTATCAATAATATAGTATTATCAATAAAATAGTCACTATTATTTAAACCTCACAATTCGCTAAAAAAATCGTAAGAAATTTTAGCATTTGTAGAATTTGTTTTTAGCTGATTTGATATAGAAACAAGCCACAAACCTACGAATTATGAGTTTGTACTTCTTTAATCAGCTAAACAGATCATGATTTTATTAGTATTAACAAAGTGTAATAGTTAGTTTCCGAAAAATAAGGGGGTGTCACTTTAGGAGACCTATGTCAGTATCGGCGACTTTCCTCTACTCTGGGGTTTCTGGGACCTGTGTGTATAGCTAAAGTTAATACTAAAGATATTAATTTATTTTAAGTATCAAGCATTGTTGTTAGTTGATTTTAAAAGCAGCAGTCGATCGCTCTTATCTTGGCTACGTTCGAAAGCTTCACTCGAGTATCAGAATGTATCATTTTATCCTTGTTTTACGTCTAATAAATGATAAAGATAGAATGATGACTAGAGGGCACTCGGGTGACGTTTTCAAACGCAGCTCTTTGGGTCCAAACAATCATATTCAACTACTAGTTAAAACACTCAAGAAATACGCAATGTAATACTAAACGCACTGTCTTTTCGAGATTTACGGGCAATAATTTTATTAATGGTGTTCGATACGCGAATATGTCTAACATTGTTGAACTTTATTCCGTTTTCGCTGTGAAGCATATATAGAGCAATACATAAACTGTTAGACCTGATTCAAGTAACGTGAAACTCGCACGTGACATATCAAGCGTACCGATAACCCCGGATTTACAATAGATTTACAATAGAAGGAATGGACGAATCACAATCAATTATTCTCCTCGCATTCGACTGTAGTTGGTCAATTTCTTCCCGTTTAAGCTTTAAAACATCTATATGGTGCTTTTCATTTGATGATACAAGTCGACACAAGCGTCGTTCTATCCTTGTTGACACTCAGAGAGTGACAAAGATAGAACGACACTTGTGTCGACTTGTGTCATCAAATGGAAAGCACCCATAGTAGATCCTAACCAACTTCAAGCACAAGGAACGAAACATTTGGTCTATATACTCATGATAAAAATACAAGGGTATGCTCATCAATTGTCTAAAACTCGTTCAGCTTGCGCATGTCCTTGCCTATGTCATATCCGGGTACGCGTTGATTGGTCGGTTCTGATTCGGGTGCAATCGGTGGTTATCGGTCGTAATTTATCATGGCGTCCATGGCGTAGTGCACGTTGTCATCGG
>NW_017299926.1:1166868-1194521 GCF_001594075.2 Trachymyrmex cornetzi | reverse complement strand
GTCGACTTGTGTCATCAAATGGAAAGCACCCATAGTAGATCCTAACCAACTTCAAGCACAAGGAACGAAACATTTGGTCTATATACTTAGTTTGTATTTTGCGGCGGAATTATCTCGCACGCACCGTAACGTACGGCGCGCGTTATTGTTTACACATCAAAAGTCTTTTTCCTGTTATTCACATGTCGACATTTAAACAAAACAGATAGTACCGCTTCATATGTTATGTTATTATTCGAAATACGCACGATCGGACAGTGGAAGATGAATCCACGAGATATATACCTACTTAATCTCTCGCGTACGATTTTCCTGAATTGACGAAGCAAATGAATAATTTATAAGCGCGGCAAAACAAGCATTTATTAGTTAGCGAGAAAATCTGTTATCTGGAGCAGTTTATTGATCTAAAATAGGGACCAAATTGATAGACGGAAATTATATAAATTATTACAGTATCATCTCGTATTTTATTACTCGATAACGCATGGAGTTGAATCAGTATTTTTATAATTCAATAAAACTTTCTGTTGTTTAACATTTATCCATTACGTTAATGCGAGATACGTTGAGCGAATTACAGCTTCGTATGATCAATGTAATTTTTGTTGCGTTATTTCGTTGTAATATGATAAAACAGCATCGCTGTCGACGGGAGTGTCATAAAAAGTCGCACGATGGTTATAATTAATACCTTGATATTAATATCGCACGTAATCGTAATTAATCGTGTTTTCACGAGTGTTTTATATGTGTATGTGCGTGCAATGAAGAAATCTTCTGAGAGGAAGAGAACGCCTGAGAGGCATCGTTTGACGACGGAGCAGCCATGACATGAGTAATTTATTTATTACATTCTTTATTGCTCGTGAAATTAATTGCTCATATTCAATTACTTCACGTGCGCGCAGTAACTTTTTTATGAAAGTATTAATTATTTTGGAGATGTTGCTACTAATCGAATATACTTACTTGATATATTTTACAGATCGTCGTATTTCAACGTAGTTTAATTCCGCCGATGCGCATCGGTGAGTGATAAATCATACTTTATTTTAATTTTAAGTAATGGATCTATCAAAATTGTATGTGATATACGTAATATAAAGTTATCAGTAAAGTATACGTTTACTTACAAAGTATATATTGTATTATGTATGTATATACGCATGTATCCAATTTTAATAATAGCATAAAGATAATATAATGCATGTAACATTTCATAGATTCATTACTTTAAAGTGAACGGATAGTATTATAGAATACAGATTAAAGTTAATATACAATTTCAGAATGGATTTGCAATATGCAATGCATGGAATATCAGGCTGTACACACGAAACGATTCATAGAATATTTAGTATGATTTGGCAAGTAAAGTAAACTCGATAAAAAGTAAACAAGGATGAATGATTTTCGCAAAAACAAAATTATTTCATTGAAACATCTTACAAAATTAATATTCTTTAAGATCTGTTTTTTATCATATTTAAATTGCAGAAAAGCAACTCTTAAATATTTTTAATATATATTTGTGTAATTAAAAAGACAGACATTTTAAATAGCTTATTCCAATTAATTTATTTAATAAAAAAGAGAAATGAGTTAATTAAATTATTGATTTTATCTTGTTCTTGTAATGTGCTAACTTTATTCTAATGCTTCATAGCCTATCCATTGATATTTGTTGATAAATAATTTGTTGTTAATAATTTTATTTATTTAAATTTACGTACGACATCAAAATTTTTTTATTTCCTAATCAACTAATTACAATATCAGCTTATCGCTAAAATATAATACATAAAAAATTAAATAAAATTTATGTTATAATAAATATAATGATATATTATATTATAAAAGTTAGTAGCTATAAACATTGAAGAAGGATTACAAATTGACATAAATATAACTACGAAGTACGTAAACTCTATGCAATGATATTATTCAATTTTTATCGTTATAATTATTGCAATCCCGATATCCGATTGTATTTAATTTTCGGAATAACGCGGTTTTCCTCGTGTTTCCCATATTCATGTAGATTTAGCTCGACAATTCGTGGAGAGTCGTTCGAGCAACACAAAATACTCGATTCTATTATTAATGTTATTCTACTCAATAATTTCTACATTTTCTACCTTAATAGTTTATCTTTTAAAATCAAAGCGTTTCCATTAAATAAGAAACAATTAATAAAAGAATGAGAAGAAGCTATAAAGAAATTTATATGAGTCCTGATTATTCTGTCGACCGATCGGCTTTATGGAAAAAGTACAGTTGGTAAAAAGGTAGAACAAAATGTCAGACATGAATAGAGAAAATGAATAAGGCATATTAAAGGCGGTTATTCAAACGCAAATTATTCTCGGATCCATTTTCATTTTGCAAATAAAGCGAATCTTACCGAAAATAAGAATGAGTTTTCGTGCGCTTGCGAATGTTTATACGTTCCCTCTTGTTTTATCTAATCGCGCGCATAAAATTGGCTTTTTCTATCGGATTTTCTGCTCTTACGTTACCTTTCATTTTTACTCTTAAAAACTTAATAAATGAAAGGAAATTATATGTGCAAAGTATTAAAAGACCTAAATCATATTAATAGATAAAATTTTGTAATAAGCAATAGCTTGTTAATTATTTTTAGAGACATAATTAAGCAAAACTTTCAAAATTTCAAATATCAAAATAATAATTTATTTTTCAATATCTTTATATAAAAATACGCACTTAAAAAGGGAATTGATTAAAATTTATTTTTTCAAAATTACAAGTTTTTGTATTCTTTTAAATAGAAGAAATTAATTTTCTATTATTATTTGTTCTGTTCCTTCATCTTCTTATAAAATTTTACTGATGATAATTATTTGTTTTATAAGATTTTGCTTGAGAAGTGAATAAAAATTATGTTATAGAATGTTTATTAGTGTTCTATTAAACTGATTCCTTTACCGAGTGTTGTCGAATATCCAATATTGTTGCATAATGTGGTACTCGATTGACGCAACCATTCGAACACATTTCCTAATTGACAGCTTTTTTCCACGGTAATTGGAAACGGTTGAGAAGCTTCTTCGTGAAGAGATTTCGAATTGGAGAGACACGGAACGGGGAGTAGAAAGAAAACCATTGATAACGAAACGGAAATTATCCTTATAGCTAGAAGCGAAATGAAAAAATTGAACTTTACGAAATATATATGCGACATAAGTTATTATCGTATATGAGGTAGTTTATCACTTTTGACAGATGAAATTGCGTTGTTTAGCAAAAAAGCGTTTTCACAACTTCTAGAACCAACTATACTTTATTTTTTGCCCATTAAAATGTATAAAATTTACTAATTAATTTTATTAGTATATAACATATAATTTTTATCTTATAATTATGTAATTATAATTATGTATAAATAAACGTACTTTACATCGCATATATTCTTATAAACAATTTGTATTTGTTTATACTACGTATGGACATTTAAATAAATGAAAATAATATTATTTAAATAAATAGATAATAATATTATAAACAGATATTTGTAGGAAATTTCAATGTTTGTGATTTGATAAAAAACTACATAAACATTTCGTATGAAACAACGCTTAAAATGTAAAAGAAAAATATAGTGAGAAAGAAAAGAAGTAAAAATAAAGATATCTCTGCAGAATTTTATTCTACAATCGATATATGTATATAGCTTTTCTTTTCATTTTAAAACTATCAGGTTTAAAAGAACAATAAATTTTTATTAATTAACGAGGAAGCAACACTTCTTTTTTTATTTATTTCTTTTATCTTGGATTTAATTTTAATAGCCATTAGGAAGCAATCAGTTACATAGATGTTAATTTTTTGTAACAAAATTGAATAAATTTTTTAAATTATCCTTAACATTACTATTAACTAAATAGGATTTATTTTAAAAGGAACGAAGCAATATATCATTCCTACTTTTTTTTACACAATTTTTAATTATGTTTTTAAATAAATTATTCTTTTTATAACAAATTAGGTAAAAGTTTTTAAGAATTTTATTATCTGTTAACATTAGAAGAATCGATAATATTTTATTAGAACTGTCAAAGATGCCAATTAGATAATTTCTTTTGTTTTCGATTAAGAAACAGTTATTTTGATATTTATTTGTATTATTAGAATTGTTTATATTTACATATTTTTAATATCCTGCACTGTATGTTTAATACATGATTTAATACAAGAAAGAAAAAAGTTGAAATGATTAGCGGAATCAATAAAATGGCATCAGTTATTTTAATGTTAATATCATTGTAAACATTTTTGCAAGAAAACAAAAGGAATAAGAGAGTATTATGCGGTATTTTCACGAGGAATAAAAATTCATGATATTCGAAGTTAACTGACCGCCCTAATAACACACTTTATTCGAGGGACGTTCTGACGAACGTTCTTAGGACATAGGGATATCCTCTGAATGTTCCTTGGTCCCTTGGAGATCTGTGCTATTAGGGCGTATACCGCGTTATATCTGCCAAATGATTACGAATACAAGAGTATTAACGACACACCAGAGATACTTTTACACGCAACTGAATGCTACCTTCAATCGTAAAGCTCGACATAAAAAAAAATTTTGGTTCAAGTTATATTAGCATCGGATCTACTTTTGCGTCTGTAAATTTACGTGTATAAAAGCGTATGCAATGGAAGTCGTTTCCGTTTAACAAGCCATTTTAGTATTTTGAAATGTTGTGGAGTGAAGTAGCGAGGCTTTCTTCGTATTTATACTGAGTTTCGCTCAAATTTAATGAGCTCGACGAGTCGTGAAAAGTTTATTCCCTGCATCGTAACATGTTCAATTTTAAAGACCATGTATGTGTGATGATAGACGAACTCTACCCCTCCAAAACTTTATTAATTCAATGAAAAGTACTATTTTCGCAGCGGTAATTAGGAAACTAAGTTTTATTAAGTGTATTATGTAATTAGAATGAAGATAGGTATACGTACTATCTTACGATTATTACTAACTATTATAAATAAAAGAGAATATTAACTTAAATAACCCAATAATTTTTAAAAACTAAATGAATATTAAACGGTTTAAGAGCCAATAATTTATTTATATAATTTGATGTTTTTATTCACTGCTAAATAATATATTTGTAAATAATATATTTATAAATAAAATTTTTGGATCCAACATGTATCAGAAATTATTTGTCTTTTAAGCCGTTTAAACTATTATTTCAAAATTTTTAATTTTAATATAAATAAAAATGAGAAATTTTTGTAGTCGTTGCAACGTTTTATCAACGAGTAACGTTTTTAACCAGTAAGCTTATAATCCGAGATATTTTTAATATGGTTAAATAAATCTCTTGATGGTGCAATATCACGTATGAATGCACGAGATCAAATAAAACATGCATCACATTCGACGACGTGTTTGATGATTTCAGAAATATTCGCTTCCATAAAATCTCCATGAAACATTAATGGCGATCACGAGTCCGGTAGATGATTTATTCATGTGAGATGTTGGTGCGTTCCGGGCACGTCAAATGTTTAGTTTCCTGTAAAAATTCAATTTTCAATCTTCATGGAAGTAACGCGATATCACATGACTGCAACCGTCGGTCGCCATTCTTAAAGTCTGCAAATCTCGCAGCGAATTACGATAGTGTTCGCAATGTAAATGTTTGAACTGCGGGCGGAGTACATACTATGCGTGTGCACTCGTGAGATGTGAGACGTTGTTCTAATGGCTCCGAAATTGTATAGAAAGTTATGGCGCCTTGCAGAGATCTCTTGAAAGTTTCACAAGATAAAGCTCACGTCTCCGAAAGTTCCATCATTGGCAAGTTTATAAATACCTGTAATTATTTTATAACTTACATTACTAAATAATGAACAAAATAAATCAATAAAAGGAAAAATAAAATAACATTTGTGTTAATATTTAATTCAATTTATTCGCGAAATATAAAATCACAAGTAATAGTCTATTAAAACACAACGTTATATAAAATTGAGTTTATTTTATTAATAATAAATTTATCATATTTATTTTTTATCGAATGTGAAAATATGGATTGATTAAATTGAAAAATAAGGAACATGAAGCAATTAATTAAAAATGAATTCTTAATTTGTTATATGAGATATTAAAATGGCATAATAAAACAAGGGATTAGAGTATAGTAATTGCTGAATTGCTCTTTAATGAATATGACATGATGTTCACTGCTTGATAAATATGAATAAAAAACTTGACAAAAATGATATTGAAAGATACATTACAGAAAGTCGCGTAATTTTGTTTGGAAGCTTCGTGACGAGATAATCCTCACGGGTATCACTTCGTGGTTCCAAACTATCTAAAATACGAAGCGTCTCCCAAGACTATGTGTAAGTTCGTGTAATCCACGTCACTTCATGTAATGTAGCATCATATTATGCGCGAAATATGTTACCACACGGGACGAAGCTATGACTATCATGGAACGTTTCAAAGGACTGCTTGTCAGTATCGCTAGATTGCAATATGAATATTATCACACTGCAGTTCGAAACACACATTCATACATCCGAATATTTTTATTATTCTTCGAAAATTGTTTTATTTTGATGAATTTGAAAATTTTATTTGATACATCAAAAATATTCTATAAATTTCTATTATTGTTTTGCAAAACATATTTTTGTGATATTTCATGACAATCGTTAAAATCTATTAATTACACGCAATGATATTAAAAAAAAGTAATATTACGTGTCGCTACGTATTTTAGTCTAGTAATAATAACATTTATTTCCAATATTTTCTATATTTACCGTGTAGAAAATATGGGAATATTACAAAATTCTGGTCATCGCTTTCACGCAGTACATCTCGATATGCTCGACGCGTACATCGAATTTACAGAAAATACGGAATCTTAGTGGTAATAAAGCTACACTGCAATGCGCTGTATTGTGAAGGTAGGTTATAGTTGAGCAGAAAGAATTGCAAAAACGTGCGCTCCATATTTCGATGTTACCTCTATTCAACTAGTTAAATAATTAAATATTGCAGTGCGAAAATTGTAAAAGAGAGATCTCTACATAGTGAAAAAGCATTTTGTATGTGTTAAAATCAGTTCTTGTTAAAATTTTTGTATTAAATTCTTAACGTATTTAAGTGTTATGAGTGTTACTTACATATTTTGTGTGTGTGTATTAAATTAATCCTTCACATTTTTTAATATTAATAATTTATAAGTAAATAAATAACATAAAAACAATATATTTAAAAACATAAATTCTAATATAAATGAATAAAATATACATGTTAATTTAACATATTGTAAATGTTAATTTTACTGAAGAAAAATATATTTCCTGAATTCGCTTCCAAATTATCAATGTTACGATTTTTATATTAATTTTTTGTATAATATTTATGTTGCTTTTTAATATCTTTAGCTGATTTTAAATTAGCAGAAAAATTTTGGTAGACAATTTGGAATATGAAATATAATGTTAAGTTTAACACAAATTTTTCAACTGTATAACGAGAAAATACCTCACACAAGCGATTAAATTAACGCTTTTATTAAGTGCAACAGACAATGCCTAAATATTAGGTAATAGAAAACAGATGAATGGAGAGCGGAACATTCATTAATAATCTGAAAAAGAATAGAGTCACTTCGAAAAATCATGCGTTATTTCCGGCATGATAAATATAAATCAGTGTGCTGATCGTAAATCAACTACTCCTGTTTTTATATCTACCTGCTTTTGCTTTTTGTATATCGTATCACATTGCGAACCATCGTTCTGTTATAGCGGATGTAGCTTGTACGGCAATAATTTTTCGTTAATGCACACCGATGTGGATTGCTATGAAAAAATACGCTATTGTGTAATGTGCGACAGTGTTGTTACGTTTCGCTAACTCGAATGTAGCTGAATTGTAGATATTATTCAGATTTTTTTTTAAATAGATAAAAACTACAAGGATTTTGTTTTTATATCCAAATATGAAAACAGTGTTTAACAATACTTTGATATTAAATATTTTTGAGATAAATTATAAATTGTTATATCTCAATATCTGTGCTGTATTAATGAATATTGAAAAGTTTTTAATTATGAGGTAAAATTCGCTAAGGCAAAAACTAAAGTAGTTTCCTATATTGATTTCTCTGTATAATCTATTGCTACTCTTGTGTCACAAACAAAGCACATAATACGAACCACAAAGATCGCGTAGGAGATCACGGGGAATGAACACGTCCAATCATTTCGGGAAAATCAGCAAACTTTCCTTCAATCCTACCGACGCAATTATCCGAAGTTCCGGTTTCCAATTGGCCCGTTTGGCTCCCGGATATTTCGTAGGTTAAACTTTTCCGCGTAGACCGATCCGGGTGACCTCCTTCCGCCTTTATTGCCCCCATTGCAAATTGGTGGTGTACAGAAAAAGTATACGTATACGAAAGTTTCATTTAAATCGCTGTGCTCGTTCAAATAAACCCATCGTGACCAATGTGAAGGTTGGTGCGTCGCTCGATTGTGATTTCCTGCAACTCGCCGCTGGAAATTGTTAGTTATCTGAATAGCATGCAATTTCAATATTATATTATGAGAGTAATGAGTTCTCTCTTGGTTCGGTTCGCCTTTCATTCATCCATACATTACTATTATTACCAAATTGTATGAGAAAAATACTGCGAAGCCTTATTAATTTCAGCAATAGAAACTATTGTTAATTGCACATTGGTTGCTTCATTCTAATATATAATGTATGCTACCTGAATCATTTTATGCAACATTTAATGTGAAAATGTAATATTTATCACAACTTTGAACTGAAGGTGGGATGAATACTTCCAATAATTTATTTTTTCATTTTAAAATATCTTCTAAAATTATTAATTAAAAGAATCATTCTCTACTAAATCGAAATATTTGTGTTTAATTTAAGAGAATACTTCCCTCCCCCCTCTCTCTCTCTCTCTCTCGTGACAATTATATGTTGTAATCTTGTATTATGTCTTAGCGTTTGAGAGGATTCTAGAGTGTTTATTAATTAAGTAGCAATCTCTCTCTCTCTCTCTCTCTTATTTCAATTGTAAGTTTGTCATTTTTAGCCATGATTTTTTATGACTCTTTCTCGTTAAAATATAAAGTCAAGGATCTTTGAAAACGCGAATAGTGACAATCTAACCGACAGACAATGCGGAACGAACACAGGCGGGGTTCGGCGACTAAAGCGCGGAGTGCAAAATCATCGAGGTATCGCGGCTACGCGATATTCGCATACAATACAGCAGGCACTGCATCGGGAGGACAATGGTCCTTTTTTCGTTCAAATGGGAACAAGGGTGAAGGGAGAGCAACGTGGCGTGCGGCGTTAAAGGGAGGACGGACGGCGCGCGTGTACGAGGTACGTGGTAACGTAAATCATACCTCGAAATAGATTCGAACGGTCGATCGTGGATTGCGATGTTGGCGAGCCATAAACGCTCGAGCACAAATCCGATTCGCTCTGAAATCTTATCTAAAGCTGAGCGTTATGCTAAGCCTGGTTCACGATTACGTGCGGATTAGTACTTTCAGCGTTGTTAACGGTAACAGCAACGTTTACGAACAATCTTCACAAATACAACAATAATCTGCAGCTTTTCATATAATAAGTAATCTAAAATCTTTCATATACATATACACATACTTTACAACTTTAAAGAGGAAATTTGATATTAGTTTTTCCGGAAATCGGAGATTTTAAGTATATTTATTAATTTAATATATATTATCTTCCGCGTGATTGTATTCCGAAAACTTTTTATTATATATTTCCGCAGATATAAATCAAATAAATCAAACGCAGTGATTTTATTTTATTTTATTTTATTGTTATTGCTCGTACAAGGTGACCAACAACGATGGCGATTTTCCAGATGATACGACCTTCGTTTAAACAAAACGCTTAATCGACGAGTGGGAACGGCGCGATGAAATCGTGATCAGTACGCGCAATGCACCAGCAATCATTGCGCTCGCGATTCGTTTGCTAAATGAATTTGGAAAGAGGACAGACGCGAGTATTGTCCGACGTTGCTCACGTTAAATACGTCGGTTTAATTACCTATTGAACGCTGTAAACGAAGTTTGGTCGTACATATGTTGACAATGGATTCGTTTACTCGAGCGCGTACATAAATCACAGCGATGTCCCGGATTATATCCATTACGATTATGAAATTTTATCACTTTTACATTATTACGGACCTTATTAACGGGGCGGAAGCTATAGTTCAATGATATTACCATCATATGTTAGTAGATAAAATGAAAATTTCGATTTTCATTAAGTGTCACTGGTTTCAATTAAAATAGGATTTTCAATTTCCTGATGGAATATCAATTAGGTACCAATTTTCCAACGACAACGTCCTACTCCCGTTTCACTAAGGGAAAATCCTGATTTCGATTCCGCTTTAATTACATCTGCCCAACACTGATTGCCTATTATGTGCTTCTAGACGAGTCTAACAAGCTTCGAAGCTCTCTTCGCGAAGAAAGCTTTTTAGCTGCAGTATTCTCAATCTCCAATCACTGTATTTAGCATCACTATATATGGTATGTTTTACAATATCTTGCACTTTAATAAGTTACAGTACAGAAACTATAATTTCAATTATAATTTAAGATTCAACGATTTTTTATTCATTTTTGATCCATTGGTTTTTTAAATTAAGATTTGTTGACAAAATTATGAGAATATTCTTTGCAATTTAAGCTTTTTCCAAAATAATATTATTAATATTTACTAAAATCATATAATTGGAACTTGTTAAATTAACTTGTGAAAATTAATTCTTTTTGTGTGTTTAGAGAAAGATAATTATTTTAACTTTAAATGCCAAAAAATTTTTAATAGAAATCTACGAATATAAAATAATACGTTCTTAACTTGATACGGAGGTTTAACTTTTTAATCGTTAATGTTAAAGCAAGTCAGATATCTTATAAGAGATTTCCATAATTCGATGAATGAATAAAATATTGGCCGCGAGGGATCTTCCGGGGATTTTTCACAGCAAAGATATTCATCCTAAAATCTCTTGCGCGCGATATTCTCATTTAATTTGATCTTTTAACCATCTTCTTCGTCAGATCCGACGGATTAGTAACGACCCGAAATTCCTTATATCATGGCTGTTATATCTCGGATCTCGGTTTCCAATCTGCTTCCCAATCTCGCGGAACATCATTCGTTGGTACTCACTCGAATTCCAAGGCTTCTCGATTTCGTTGCCTTTGAGTTTATCGAGCGGATAGAATGTCTGTGTATGCGCTGTATCTATTTCGCGATCGCTCGAGCTGCAAAAATTTTATGTGGAAACCACCTACGAGACATGATATTCTAGTCTCTATAATAGCCCGTCTTGGAGATGAACTTTGCAGCTCATAGGTGAGAGGCGAACAAGTATAAGAATCGATCGTGTCTCAATGCGAACAAGTAATTTTCTCGTCCTATGTAGTCTTGATAATTATATTTAACGTATACATAGTTTTTATTTGCTGCATAATATTATAAAATTTAAATTAATGCTGTAATACAATAATCAATAAAATTAAGAAAAATGACAACTGTTAAAATAAAATATTTAAAGAAATTCAAGTTTTATTCATAACTTGTAATTTACTTCCTTTATATTATTTCTCAGCGATTGCTTTTCTAATTATATGTTATGAAACTGTTATTATTTTTTAACAAATAATTACTTTTTAAAAATTTTTTATTTGCTTTTAAAATATTTAAAAAATATAACTTTTAGTTTTATACAATATAACTTTTACATTTTATACAAATAGCTGTTATAATTAATTCTTTTATAAATAAATACTAGATGAATAATCATATATAAGTACATTCTAAAAATTGAATAAAAAATTAGAATATAATTTTAGAGACTTATCTTTCATTTTGGTCGTAGATATAAATCGCAAAGGAGGCAAAGAGAAAAACAAAAGGGAGTGAGTAAGAGAAGAAGAGAATGTTGCAGTCCTTATCGGTGAAGGGCAACACGTAGGTCTAATTAACTTCGCGTCGGTTCCAAGGATTTAATCCTGTGGAAAACTGTGCGCACCGGAAAGAGAAAACGTTAAGACTCTGCATCTTTCGCAATTCCGTGAAATCGTTCCCAGACAAATTGAAGATTTTCAAAGAACAGGCGAAGTGAAGATGTAGATTTGATTTTTCCGCCATCATCGTTACTCTGTCGCAATAAACAGTAAATTTTTCTAGGCGGGAAATAAGATTAGATATCATGAAACACAATCGAGATTTTCAACAAAGATGCGCTCTCTATCTATTTATAGTTTCTACGCAAAGTACAGGAAAACAAGATTAACTATAAGATTAAAATTAAACTAACTACCAAGACATTGTGTGTGTGAAATCTTATTATATAATTAAACAAGGAAACTGGAGTACAATTAATTGTGAAAAAACAAATCTCTTTATTAGAAACAGACTAAGTACGTTTTACTAATTATATTGTTTATTCTACTTAATCGAAAAATGGATAAAAAGAACCTAGCTATAAAGTTAGTGTAGTAATGTCTCATGTAACTTTGATAAATGCAATACCTTTAAAAAAGAGAGAAATGTATTGCAAAATTTATATTCATGATGGCTGCAAAATTTTTGTATATTAACGGTTCCATTAAATTTAGGTTGAGTATTACAACAATAAAAGAAAGGCATAATTATTTAAATAAAATTCGTTACTTTTTGATTCGTTACGATAAGGCCATATTGATCATTTTTTCATCACAATTAATTATAATCATGTAATTATAATTATGTAATTATTTACTTTAACTTAATTAAATATTATTAATATAATGCACTTGTCTTCACAAGAAAATAATCACTATAAGAATAAAAATGTAATGTAACAATAATTATACATTGCAATAATTATAATTGTTATATTACCTTGATTCCCTTTCTTGCATAATTAATTTAAACATTATCAAATAGATTTCTAAATAAAGTTAGAACCTTATAATATATTTTTAAATATCTTTTTCTACAAAATAAAATGCAGAGGAAAATAAAAATATAATAATTTATCTTCTTCTGCTATTGCAAGTATCTACTTTATTTTGTAGAATGGAATATCAAAAATATTTTATAAAATAGATTACTTTTATACATTGAATTATAGTTGGTATTTAATTAGTTTGAAATAGCAAATTGTCTCACGAATAATTAGCCTTTCAACATGCGTGTTATTTTACCTATGGCGTCAACAACTGCGAAATATGACTAAATCATAAAACGACACTTGCTGTTCGTTGACAAGTTGTTGAATCGAAGTTAAAAAAGTAATTACGCCATACATACGTTGGATTTCACGAATTTAATATTCACAGATTTGTCCAACGTCGGTTTAAACGTAAACGTGTTATTTTCGGGTGGTATGCGTTTATCAAGCCTCATAATTGCGTTCTCATCGCTCTTCTCTACAATTAACCATTTAATTTATCGCGACAACGAGTGAAACGTTTGAGCATGGCTATTCCGATGATGGTTACGTAAAACGGATGGACATGTTAAAGCCCGAGCAAAGGTAATTTATCGAGCACTTAGTCCCTACAGTGACGTCATTTCTCGGAGCGTGAAAGATAATCTATCATTGTGTAGCCAGACAATCGTGGATCAGGATTTGCTTTCACGATTAAAACAGTTCATTAAGGTTGAAGTAAGACGAATTACTAGTCTATAGCACATGATCAATAGATTCGTCTAAAAAGATACGATGTGACGATTAGTTGGACTACGAAATATTTTTTCTGCATGAATTTCCATAGATTTTTTGTGAGAGTATTATAAAATATGTAAAGAGTTTCTATCATTTCAAGAAATGTAAGCTTTAATATTAAAACATTTTTTTTCAATATTTTAAGAATAGCGTTTACGATATTGCAACGTTTCGAAAAATAGACTTTAAAAATTTCGGTGTGGATACTTACTTATATTTTTGTCCCTGTATTGTGGCCGTGCATCTCCAATAAAACAGACGAAGAGCACCCATACTACGAACCAGCACGTTCCCATTTTGACCTGAAATAAGAAGCGATTCTGAATAGATTTAATTAAGAATTTAATGGTGCGGCATGCAGCGCTTTAGTTTCTTTACGACTGCAATGTTACCGCAGCTTTATTCGCGATCTTTTATTCTTAAGTAAAGCTATCACGATGCTACGCAGTAATAACATAAAATAAATATTATAATGAAACGAATTTAATTATGTATGAAATTAACAGTTCTTGAGTCCTTTTTTACTTAATATAGAATTCTTTAGTTAGTTACATCAAGGTCTTGGAAACATCTACTTTAATTTTCAGTTAAGGTAGAATAAAATAGAACAAGATCAATATATATGTATATATATATATAGCAAGTTTGTGTTCACAATAAATTTTGGTCGCTTTTGCTTGCTCGGAAGGAGTGTCGTCGTTTCCTTATACGAAAACTTATCGTTTCCTCGTTGCATTTCTTCCGATTCATTATTGTTCTTGCGGCGAAGTTCTTCCGTCCAAAAGGATAACCATTTTAATTTATAAAAGTTCTATAACAATTTAAAGTAATTGAAATATACGAGATGTCTTTGACGCAACAATATCGCTCAATTGTTCTGCTACTTTTAACACAATAAGTCTTTGGTAATTGTATATCTTTGACAACTTTTCTATACGATTGTCATTGTGCAATTTCATACAATTTTAATTTTACCATTATCTGCAGCAAATATATTCGCTTGCGTTCTGTAGTTCGAGGAGAAGATCAATGGTTGCATTCGCACGTTTCTATAACTACGTCGGATCATCGATCCACCTCGTAATCGCTGAAGGGATAATGCTCCTCAACCGTCGAGACCGGAGACGATCCTTTGTGGCAATTGCGCGGATAATCGAAAACCGAGAGAAAGAGACACGGAGTATAGGATTCCCTGCGGTGGAGCACGGTTGAATATTTCCGGGTTTCCGGCAGGCGTGCACGGAGATGTTATAAAATATTTCTTTAAGGATTTCGACTGTGAAGATATATATTTTATTCGACAAGCGTTTCTGCGCAGCACGTATTCGGATCTCTACGTCAATTTCCGCGAATATTATTCGCGAACCGAGCGTGGAAAAGTTCCCTCCGCGTGAGATGACGACAACGACAACGACGACGATTGCCATGGAATTAACGAGATTTCGTTATCACAATAATACCAGCGTACGTCTGCGTGCGCATTTTATTGTTATTTTCGAAAGAATACGCGCCAAACGTTCTCTTCTCATTTCGACGTAATACTGGAACGTCAACTCGAAAATGTCAATCGTTTCCAGACGGCTAAAATCGCCTAGCAAATTGCTGAGATATAAAGATCCGAAGATATAAAAACTACCACTGACATTAACGATCACGTTGGATTTAATAAAAATTTTCTCTATATCTTGCCTCTCATTTATATTAAGATATTTGTCAGAACATATTTTCATGTATACGGAGAATTTTTTCTTAGAATTTACCCTGAAAATATGACACTCGTGGGACAACATTGTATTTCGAAGAATTTTAATATAAATCTCTCTCATTCATTAATAAAACTACAATAAAGTATAAAATAAGTTTGATCAATTTTACTGAAGTGCGTGGTAAAAATCTTTAAAATGTTGTATTGTACCGCAATCACCATATTTTCAGGGTAAATTTTAAAAGAAAATTCTCTCCGTGTATGAAAAAAGCACGTTCGATTAATAAAAAAATGTATTGCGTTAACTTTTTATTTAAATCTAATCTTATCTGTATTCTATATATTTAATTTGAATAAGGAATTAGCGTATAACTTTCCTTAAAAATATAATAAGATCAAATACCATACACACGTATTGTTATTGGCGTTTTCGGAAAACGTGTAGTCATTCTCGCGTTTCATCTACTCACATACATTTCGTGAAGGAGCGAGCCAGAGTGTGTCCGAAGGCTAGACATCTCCTTGCCCGAATGGTGGTGGGTATGTATCCTTTCCGAAGGCTTATCTATCGAAGGAGATGCCCTTTCCAGGGAAATCCCCGGAGGAACAACGTAAAAGTTCCTATATTCCCTCGAAAGGAAAACATCGTCTAGTACTCGAAGTGCAGGTCCTCTTCTCGACCCCAGGATCATCTCGACCAAGAGAGTACACGAATACACATGATCTCGCGTACGCACGTACATTCACACGCACCCAACGACAAAATGACACTCACGCGCGAAGTGGTAACTTCCACCTTCGAGGATCCTTCGAACCTTCATCGATCACTATATACCTGCCGGGATCAACTTCTTCACGTATCTCGTTTCATGGTTAGCCGGCACAAAAATATTCCCCATCCCTTTTCATTGCGACGGAAAAGGATGACTTTAGTGCCGTCGCCGGGACGCGAAATTTAGAACCCGTTCTACGGAGGTAAATAAAACGTATTCTCGGGTCGCCGGATCGTTGAGTTTCTGAATCCTTGGATTCGCTGATCCTAGGAGTACTTGTCCCGACATCAATAAAATACGTACGTGCGAATCATCGTAGAGATCAACTTCTTGAGAATGAAATAACGCTGTTCTGATCATCCAAATGTATTCGTATTTAAATTATTTAAGTTTAAATGTCTATTAAGCTGGCACTGTCATTTCAGCACAATCATACGCGAACTATATCGCATTTTCTTACTATTTTTTGGTAATTTTTTGCTCCATTCCCAATTTTTTGCTCTAACTGATTTGCAAAAGCCCATAGCTGTGCTAGCTAAAATTAGCACAGCCGCAAAGAAAATAAACAACAAATGAAAATTCAAGTACATATTCTTGAAAGGCTATGTTTTTGCTAATTTTTTGGTATTCCTGATTCTTTTACTCATTATTTAAGTCAAAAAATTCAACCAATAATGTGACTATGCTAGCTCGCGTACAAGAGCAAAGTATTATACATTAAAGCAATTAATTTCTGAAATATATAATTTTCTGTCTTAAAATGATTCTAGAATTAATTGTTCTAAAAATATCTCAAATTGGATATTTTCACTCACTGTTTAAGTCAAGAAATTCGACCAACAGGCTGTGACTGTGCTGACTGGCGTACAAGAATAAAATACATTAAAGCAATTAATTGTTGGCTAATTTGGGGGGATTTTAAAATATTTCTAGAATTATATATATATATATATATATATATATCTTATAAAGCATATCTCTCTCTCTCTCTCTCTCTCTCTCTCTCTCTCTCTCTCCAAATTGCCGTGCTACATGAAACCTCTTTTCATTGAGGCTGTTAGTGTACTTCCGGTTTCAGCGAAATATAGTATTAAAGAGTCCTCAAGGTCGCTGATTTCGAAATCGAATCCAAAATTTGAACATTCATAATGGCTGAACCAATATGGCGGAAAGAAATGCTAAAAATCTTTCGATTTCAGCGAAATGTAGTAATAAAATTTGAAAATACAATATAGTATTAAAAGATTAGGTCGGCCGTTAGGTCCGGGTCTTGGTGCTGGTCGATCACAACGGTTACATCCGGGCTTTGGTGCTGGCCGATCCTAACGGTTAAGTCCGGGCCTTGGTGCTGGCCAACGGTTAGATCAGCGGTTAGGTCCGGGGTAGGGCTTGGTCTGGAATAACGGTTGGATTGGTTTGCAAATTTTTATATAATTTATTCATGAAGATTCCAGGGGAGCAACTAGGTAGGCATGTCCCTTAAGCATTACAGCATAAAACTTGAAATTGCTTAATGGTTAATGATATCGCATATAAGTCGGAGATATATTTTATAAAATTAATATAATTTTGCGATTTTAAACGATTTAGGGATGAATATGTCTGCTCCATGAAAGAAATGTTTTAACGGATGCAGCGAAAAAATTGAAAGCTTGTTAATATGAAAGCTCATGAATAGCGCATAAATCCTGTGTATCAAATAATTTTCCAAATCGGTTTTTTTTAACACGTTGGGGGGAGGGATACTAATTGACATTCCACGCACCCCCCTCACAAAAAAAATTATTTTTTTATCTAAACAAAATGAGCGCAAAAATTTTTTTGCGTATCTTGAGGGCGCATATATAGTTCATTATTGTATAATTTATTCATTATGATTTGGTTAAGCGTGGGCCGACTGTGATGCAACTCTTAAAGGATTTTCCTCTTGGTACAAACAAACATATTCATCCCTCAATTGTTTAAAATAACAAAATTATGCTATTTAACTTTGCAAAATATATCTTCGATTTATGCGCTACTATTTCCAAGCAATTTCGATTTTTGCGTTGCCACTCTTATAGTTCTTCTCTCTTGAAGCAAACAGACCTAGGATAAGACCGCCCAAGAGTGCTCATCGCTCAAGAGTTTGCATTGAGCTTTTCCATGGAACTATTAGATTGTAAGAATTGTAATTTGTACAGAATATGCCTTTTTAGTTTGCCAATCTATGTATAAAAAATCGTTGTGATTGCTACAGCAATAAAAGGGTATTTCAAATTTTATGATTTTGACCATTTTTTTCCCATATTTTTCATGGATAAGTTGATCGATTTCTACATCAAATTATTGCTTTGTGAATCTGTACTATTTATATTGTGTGCATGGATGTCTCTGCTTCATATTTAATGATATATTTACGTGTTATCTATAATAATTTTTATATAGTTATATTAAAAATAAAAAGTTACACGATGACTCAAGAGTTCGCACTTGAGAACAGTTCAAGAGTTTACAACATGAGCAGCACTGGCAGACACCGATCGTGGGTAACAATATTTTGTAACAGTCTCGATTCAAGTTCTAATTTCGATGAAAATTGGATCCAGTGCTAGAACTATATATACAATAAAGTTAGTTACAACGATCATCTCATTTAAGAATAAAAAAGTATCTTGCTAATAAAAAAATATTAATAAGTAATAATAATAATTCTTCATATAAATAATTAAACAACATTTTCTGTCCAATTTTTTAATTAGAAGCTCTGTATATATATATATATAATTTTACGAATATCTGGTGTTAATTAAAAATAATAAGCTTAATTGCAAACAACAAGAGTCTTCAGAGAAGAGAATAAAAGCTCAAGCGTGCTTGAATCGTATAAATCTCGAATAAAAACAATTGACGAAGTATAAAGAAACTGAAGCGCTACCAATAAAATCGACGAAAGTAGAAAGATTTGCGAGACGGATTTAGCGACCTTATTATGTCCAGCTGAATAATAATTAGAACTCTTCGTCACTGAGGTACAATAAAGCCAACCAGTGTTCCCACAAAAAGGCCCTCCGATCGAACAATTCCTTCGCTAAGCAACTCTCTAGAGATTAAACTAGATTTTCATCCACACATTTCAAAGAAATGTACTTTCTTGCGGATTAAGAAATGATGATATACACATAACGTTGTATACATATTCATATTTATCCTTCGTCAGTAAAAGCAATATTATATTAAGTTTCTAAATACTCTCTCTATATACATATAGAGACAGTGTCTCGCACCATGTCTTAACGACAAAGACACTACTGCGTCTTCAGATAAAGATATTTATACGATAAATACGATATTTAAATATATACATACGATATATATTTAAAATATTAAAAGATAATGATAAAAATTTGAAATACAAGAATTTAAAATCCCATTTTAATAATAATATTGATGTGTTAATATTGATGTATTAATTTATTAAAACCTTAATAACACAATGTTAATTGTAAAATATAGATTACTTACCCCGATTTTAATTCAATTAAGAATACCGATTTTTTTATGTGAAATTACTAAAAAATCTGTAATTAATATAACATGATCACAATCAAAATCACAATGAAAACGAGAATTTTGCAGGGTTTAGTAACTTTGGTTAATTCGGATAAGACTAGAGTAAATGCGATACGTGTGAAACAATAGTTGCGAAATAAGTGAAGAGATAAGAAACAAAGCAAAACAAGAAATACGACAAGACACATCTGGTACGTTTTAAGCTGGACAATATTTCACAAAGGAAATAAAATTAACAAACATAAATAAAATTATGAGAATTACGATTTTTTACGGTTATTAAGACAATTTTATTTGCCTAATATATCATATAAGTATTAACAGCGAATAGATCTTAATTTATTTTTATAATTTTACAAAAATTAATAAAATTAATAAAATTGTTTATACCCATTTACTTTCATTTTCCTACTCTCTAAAATTTAACATTGAAATTTCGCAATGTAGCGAAATGCGACGAGATGTTAATTTGCAAAATAAACCTTAAAATAAACAATTTGCTCGTTAATCGTAGGATTAGAAGATTATTAACAATAGCATGGTAGCAATAATCATAATAAATAGCGCTAGCTAACCCAGTGATATTGTAGTAGAACAAATATCCGGGAATGACTTTCCCGAGCTGCGAACGATATTAAAAGTTATTAATGATGGTCATGGCAACCTCCATTTCGCCTTATCCCTAAGGAGAGGCGTGAATTAAAGAAGGTGTGAACAGACGGAAGGATAAAACCAGAAAAAGAAAAGACCAGACCAAGAAAAAGTTCAGTTTTCTTCTCTCGTAAAAAGTTCTTGCGTCTTCTCTCTCGCGGTAGCATTTCTTTTGAGAACATCCGTATACTTACTACACTACACTATACTGCAGTTCTCGTTATTATCTCACTGCTATAACGTCATTCTTAAGCTTCGCTATCGTCCGTCTGCTTTGTCGTTATTGCGCGCCGGAAGCAACGTTAAGCACAGAGTATAAATATAAACGATTGTCGGAAAGAAAGAGAAAAAAAAAGGCGAAAATAGCCAACTACATTTTTGCGCCGTAATCGTCGCGAACTAGAAAGCTTGCAGGATGACAATGAACGCGAAACTGTTTATGCACGATGGCATCGTTACCCTTCACTTTCTAACGGAAAATTGTGTAGAGGAAGGCAAACACAAGAGATTCTCAAGGGATCGATATGTGATAAAACATTAAGATTAGCTCTCACGACATAGAAGTGCATTAGTTACGGACAGTTTAGTATCTTTACATAGATACTACTATATGGCAGTGATGAGATAGTCATTTTTTCCAGCTCTTTAGATATACATATATATCAAATAATAAACAAAAAATTTACTAAATTTTAATAAATATTTGTTTAAATAGTACCAACTAAACATTAACTTATAGTAAAAATTTACTCAATAAAAAAACAAATATTTACTCAATAAAAAATGATACTTGAATCAAATTAATTATTCAGGTTATTGTATCAAATAAATACATATTTACACTCAGTAAGTATTTAATTAATACTATTATAAAAAAATATTTCTTAAAATTTAATAACTTTTTTCAGTATGTACAATTATAATGATTAGAGCGTATAGATATTGAAACGCATTTAATTTTAAGAAATTCTGATTTTTATGTATATGGATATGCGATCTTTATTTATTACGTTTGACATTAAATATACAATAGCGACAGAGTTTAAGTACACTTTAAAATTATATTGCTTCTCTATTCTAAAGATGCATTCGAACAAAGTCTCAAGTTTCATTTTCAATTCTACCGCAAGTGCTACTTCAATGCACAGCTTCCCTATCACTGACCGAAGGTCATTGTGAAAAATTGGTTGGGGTCGTTCAGACATTGGGATTCGGGTTAGGGATCAAATCGTAACGAACCTTCGATCCCGACCTCGCTGGGTAGTTACCAGAAATAAGTCTAAGAAATGGGATGGGAACGGAAGCGAATAATCCGTCCTGGCACAAATGATGGCAAAATCGATCCACAAGCGACACAAAGCCGTCTTACGCCCGACCGATATCGGGACGTAAACTAGAGCCGTTCTCTTCGCGATGTTCCAGGGAAAAAGCTTTAGCGACGATACGCCCGGATATCTGCGGTCGCGCTTCTTCTCTCCCTATTTATTCGCACGGAGGGGAGAGATTTTCTTCTGTAGAAGGAGATGGCAGGAGGAAATAGAAAATGCGAGGCGCCGAGTAGAAGAGTGCCGTAACCACCCTCAAGCAAACCCCGTCGAATCGATTCTATGCCTGTCTCACGTATATGATCGTTCTTCAGGCCACGTCTTTCCAGACAATATTCCTTATTTGTACCAGATGCCTTTCAAAACTCTCCTATCTACCCACGCGCTTGTACGTCGGCGTATACTTAAGACTGGCGAAGCAAAGTAATCAAAGAGGGAAGGAAAAGAACGAGGTCAAAAGGAAAATAAATAGCAGTTCGAATAAAAAAAAATATGAAACGAAAAACTTGATCGCTGAAATGTTGGTTACGATGTATATAATATAATATTGCGCGCAACAATGTTCATATATTAGTTATTGATGAGTTATTGATTAGTTATTGATGAGCTATGCCAAGTATTCTCTGAGTTTAAAAAGGTACAACAAATTATATAGAAATTTTTTAACGAAAAATACATATTTAAAAAATAAACAAATGAAACGAATCTTTTTTTTAATATAATAATTAATGATGATGCTTTAGTGATAACGATTACACAGGTCACAATACTACACGTTATGTTTATGATATCAGTAAAAAAAAACAATTCCATAAAATGTAAGAAACAATTTTGACTAAAAATTAATTTTTTTTTATTAAAGAAATGATACAACGATTTTACGTAATAGTGTTACGTTACGTATATTGTTGAAAAGGTATAATGCTATTTGATTGTCTGTTATTTATTTATTAGCTAGAATATATACAGCTCAAGAAACTCACGAGAGATATTTTTAGTACCCATTTCGAAGGCGGATAGGATCGAAACAAGCAATAAAGAAATACGACAAGTATTTCGTCCTCTGTTTCCTTTTGTCGCGATCGCGATGGACTATCTTGAGACGCGCCCTATGTAGCACCAGTTTATTTCCGGTCGAAGTGGAGAACGTATTATAGTGGGTCGCGGTGTAGAGAAGTGCAGGAGAGTGATAAAATAGTGCACCTAGTCAGACACATTGAAGGATTCGCCGTTACCTTATTCCTTTTTTTGTTATTTTGTTCCGCGCTCTATCTCAGGAACCGCCCTTTTTCCATTACATCACTCTACCATCGCACTGATTCTAGATACATGTCGATACAAGTTTGGGAGGAAATGATTTCAAAGACACGTACAACAAAGAATATACCACCAGAGAAAATACTGTAACAATGAAAACTTTCCGATGTAATTTAAAAAAAACAGTAACGAAAATTTCAAAATCATTTAGTTACGACAATCGTCTCGATTTAGTCAAGAGAATTAGATGTATCTCATCGCACGCAAAAAAATATTTTGCTGTTCCAGCTAGAATTATTGTTGTTTTTTGTATCTAATAGAAAATTATGTATCATACGCATATAATTTATAGCACAAATTTAAATTCTATCACTGTCATCTATATGATTAGATGCAATACGTATCCAATATCGTAGTACTCGCTAGAAATTTGTCTATTTTAGCTAATTTTTTGTATCTATAATTAGATCATTTTCGCTATAACTGCAAGATCACTTTTTTGAATGCGTAATTACTTAAATTGACAATTTTATCAGTTGGAAATATGTTAATGTTAGATTTGATATTATTGCGAAAGATATATTCAGTATAATTTAATAATAGAATAAAATAATTTGATGTGCGAAAACATTATTGAAGATATTATTATATTACTGTATTAAATTTATACTGTTTGACGTATGAAGAAAAAGAGAGATGTGCTTTTGCCACAAGGTACCGTAATTTTTCGCGCAACACAGTAGCATCCCGACGCGTGTTGATGCGCGCGTTTCTCTCGCACGAGCTCACTGAGACGCGTGTAATAATCCGGAATATCCGAGAAAGTGGAAAATGCATTTACAGGCGCTGCTCTTTGGTCCCATGGGAGCCGTTTCCAAGAGTTCGCATTTTCCTTTGATCTACTTCAAAGTGTATACGCCTTTAACCCTTCCCTCTCTTTCCTTTTGCCCATGGGTTATCGTGGCGGTTTAAGAGTATCTTGCGCCTAAAAGTAGATTCAGTGTACAATGCCCCAAAGGTACCGTTTATGCCAGAATGGCGAGCGAAAATCTAACTTTAATCCAATTAAAACGCACCTTCCCTCGAGCGTCTGATAGTGCGCTGAATACAGTTTAACCATTTAGTCTGTCTTTCTGCCTTACTTGATGAAAACTATTTCCCGACATATTAACAAAGTTAAATAGCAATTTACATGCAATTGTTGTCTAATAATAACACGATTAAGGAAGCTCGTGGAATTCATTAAAGAAAGAGTAAACTAATTAACTGCAAGAGAAAAGCAGATGTATAAAAATAAAAAATAAAACTCTTAGTGAAATGAATTGCTTAGAAAAGTGCACTCTCAGGATCAATATAACATTTAACTTAACATAAGAATTACTCGGTTACCAACAGTTTAAAATGAGCATGAGGGAAAATGCACTGCGAGCAGACGTAATAATTATAAATAAATGATCATTTTGAAATGTAAATTAATAAGTCTACCGCAAAACGTCTACAGGAACGTGAACGGGTTATGTTTTCCCACGACACGTGCATATGGTGACAATTAACTGTAGGTACGCAATTCTCACAAACAACAAACCGAGAAACAATTAACCGATTTCACCACAAATGAATTTTCGCTTCGTGTAAAGCGGTCATCTGGAAAATTAATGCAAGATGTACGTTTGTAATGTAAAAATGTTTACAAGTTGAATATGTCAAGCAGCCACAATTAATTGCATCTTTATTTTGAAAAGGAAAAGCACATAGTATTATTTCATATTTCTTACAAATATCTATTTTATTGTGCTTTCAAAATTTGTATTAAATTTATTTTTTAAACATCTAGTAAGAGAAAATCTAGTAAAATTTTGTATATATATGACAAGAATTTGTATCTTAAAAATAGTACAATGATTAATTAGATTTGAACAACTTGTCAAAATGCCATTGTCGCAGTGAGATTAATATTATCCATCACAGATCGCAATTATCTCTTAACTCTGATGACAAGAAAATCATATTATCTCTAACAATTGTGGTCGACAGGTGAGTTTGATAAAAGAGATCCCCGTAGCTTAGCCTCATAGCATCTTCTTCATAAATTAATAACTTCGCAACATCACGCACAAACCCCGCATTTCAATTATCGCTCGTAATCCCAAGACGATCGAATACTCTCATGATGTAAAATTAACTACCGAGAGGTGCCATGCTCGGCCCCACGATAATAATCGATCAGCGTCACATCGAGTGGAGTTCGAATTTAATTTTGAGGAGCTCACAATCGGGAAGATCCTTCGTTACAGATCCTCCCCTTCCCCCCCCCCTCCTTCTTGCTACCCGCGGATGTACGATGAAAAGCCACCTGTTGATTGGCGGAAATACCGATTCTCTTCTCTTTGTTCGGCGACAGGTTTCAGTTTGCTTTGAGAACTGTAAGCAGCCGCGCGTTTTCAGAAGTAGCAGGACCGCAGAACCTGGGATTAGAAGTCGCATGAATGGAGGAGGAGAGATATAAGGCGTTTAATTAACCACCTGATCGATACACCTGTCCCGGGAGCTCACCTGAGCCTGGATTTCTCCAGGGACAGCTTTACGGTGCCTACTAGCGAGTCACAGTGCGATTGCTCGAGATTGCTGACGTTATCTCTTTCAAACTTTTCTAATTAATCCGTTACCTGCCACAATCTTCTAGAACCGATAATTTTTATATTTATCTATATATAAATAATCGTTTTATTTAACGCGTATATTTCCTCCTTTCTTTAAAGATAACAACATAGTCTAATTTTCTTATCAGTTATATCCAATAAATTTTGATATCAAGTTCGCATTGTTGCAATAATTTACTTAAAAATATTTGTATATATATATATATAATTATAAAAAGAATATAGAATATAGAATATTTTAAGTACAAAAAATATGCGAGGCTGCATTATAATTATAGATAGATTATACATCGAATCTCTAGACAGTCTTTATTAATAAATCAAAATCTTTGATTGATCCAAATTTTTTATTAATTTCTTCAAGATTAAATCAATAAAAGAATTTTTACACTAATAACATATTTGATACAGCACAAATATCTGTGACGAAAACAAAAACTGTCCGATTTAAAATATCTAACAATTTTAAATAAAAAAAACTACAATATTGTATTACTAGTGAGCATTGCAAAATAAGAGAGGAAATCGAATATAAATAAAAATATTATTTTTTTTATAGAACATGGAAAGATATAAAATGCATTTAACATATATGTGATGCATGTATAGTTTTAGTATTCATACATTCATTTTTATTTCACTTTTGAATGCGTGTCTGTGCATACACATCGCGTTACGTCGAAAATTTCAGCAACAAGCAGTGAACGATAAATGTTATTCTTTGAGTTTAAAATAAAACATATCGCAGAAATATCAATGGTTATTTTAATACTAATATTTTCTATAAATAACGTTTAACTAAATTACGTCATGCAGTTTTCTTTTTTACCTTCGTATTTTTTGAATCCATGAAGTTCTATTCGAGCGTTCTTAGATGAGGTACTGGTATTCGCTTAGCGCACTAAAGTTTCGAAGTTACTCAACATGGTCTTATTTTGCTGTATCGCCGAGTTGTGCTGGATTGCTGAACAGAACATTGCTTTAGTTCCACTGAGATGTACAAAAAAGATCCGCCCGTCGTAACTTTGAAACGCGATACAAGTACGAACGGCCATAATCTCGAAAATCATCTTTCTACATCATTTTCATTATTCGCATCTCCTTGGCGTTGCAAAGAAGAATTAATAGAAAAATTGGGCCGAGCTTAAAATAAATTTTTATTGAAATACTATGAACATGTTTTAATAATTACATCACATTTAATTTAATGTTAAATATATGGTTTAAGTAAAAATCAGATATTTTATCGTTTATTTGTATGTTAACTGATAAAAATCGACATTCTTCTTCATAATTAATTTGATGAGTAATTAAAATTTTATATTAGGTAATAAAAGATTTTATTACTTAGTTTACAGCCAGCGTAAAATTATATAACAAGAAATATAGGACTCTTAATTTTAAAATTGTTGTTTTTATCAGAATATCAAAAAATTCCTAACAATCGGTCGTTAAACTGTTTGCGAGCAATTTCCATTTCTCTGCGAAGCATTTATCTGGTCAATACAATCCATGTATATCGCTTTTCATTTGTATTACTATACTATGCTCTACTTAGGTAATAACTTTACTGCGTTTTATTCGATTATATATCTGAAGATAGCTCAACCGGGAAACCAAAACATGTAATAATTGTTGTGTATTTTCGAATCTATATAATATAATATACTTTTGTCTTGACTTTTTATATTCATGATTGTTTAAATTGACTCTTATATGCCCTTTATTATCGTTATTTTTTATTACTTAGTATAAAATTTTAATTATTTATCGAATCATTATAATTATACCGACATCTGTTAGTTGCGTTTTACACACTATTTATTCATTGAAATAGTGCCATTTGTTTACAATAGATATTAAATATTAATGTGATTGAAGTTTGGAGCGATCCTGTGTGTGTGTGTGTGTGTGTGTGTGTG
>NW_017299926.1:1131919-1166812 GCF_001594075.2 Trachymyrmex cornetzi | reverse complement strand
GGTGTGTGTGTGTGTGTGTGTGTGTGTGTGTGTGTGTGTGTGTGTGTGTGTGGTAGAGCGAAAATTAAAGGTAAGCCCACACTGAAATAACAGACAATTGAAGATCACCCATATATACGTGTATCCAAAAATTTCCAACGTATGTCCAAACGTTTCAAACGAAGAAATATTAAAATAATTATAATGCACAAGATGCACACAAATAAAAGCAATGACTGATAGTAATGTAATTAAACAGCTATTTGTCATATAAGAATTTTTTACTAAATACTTCAAAAATATTCTTTTCTTTTTGTCGTATTTATCATGTTTATTGCATCATGGTGAAGTGTACTCGGTGCGAGTGTAATGGGCAGGACATCTTTCGTATAAGGAACGATGGCTTTCTCGAGCAATAATCCTCGCGACAGTCGTGACAATGCGAAGACAGGACTCATCGGGCACGCGAGTATACCTACGAGTGTTTCCTGATCTCCTGATACATCGATACCAATAACCAGCGACTCTGCGCATCGATCGTGTGGATAACGTGCCGCATCTTGCACCTGCATGCATGCGCGTGACGCGAGAGCGAAGATCGACTTGTAAACGTCGACGCAGACTTTCAACGATAAGAACGAATTCAAAATAACGAGTAGCGATAAGAATTCCGAGAAAGCTTTAAAACTATGCAGAAGAATATTTCGTATTTATTCTTGTTTTAAGATTTAAAAAATGCTTAACTGATTAAGCGTTCCCTAAATAATTCCTTTTTCTTGTGCAATAATTTATAAAACTTTTCTTTCCATGAAATTATAAACAATAAACCATAAAGTACATTGTTTTATCGCTAGATAAAACTGTATTATCACGTAAGATTTTAATTTCAAGAAATATCTTATAATAAGTGTCTGATTTCTTTTTACTTAAATAACTTAGGTATTTTATAGTAAAGCATGACAATAAAGTTTCGTCCTTCTTGTCAACAAGTATAAACTTTCCGTTTTGTATTATTTAAACGAAAATGTTGAAAATCAAGTGATAAAGTCAACATTTATTTCTCTCGAGCAGACAATAGTATTCTTGTATAATTAAAAATTACGAAATGAAGATATTCAATATTTCGAATTTCATGCAACGCTAACCAAGGCGTAGCAACACTTTGTACGGTTCTCTCGAGAACAAAAGTTATTATGCTACAACGTCTAATTATTCAGGATAGTGACTAATGAGGGACACCGGAAACGCTAGTCTCGTGTTTCCTTACGGTGATTCAAGCATCCACTCAGGCATCGATACATGCACAACCTGCGCCTGCCTTCGAGCTGATTCCTCGATCGCCTGTTTGCCTGGGACTCAGAGGTGCAGCATTTTACCTGACTCAACGCCCACACCTCCCATCTTTAAAGATATCTGCAGTCTACCCACTGTTTCCCTCTCTCCTATCGTTATTCAAAGATCAAATTGATTGCTTTCCTTTCTTTTCCTAGTTTTCTTCTTTGTTCGATTTCTGCTTCCCATCGAGCTCTTGGCACAGAGGAAGTTTTAATTAAGATTCGCAAACGCGCCAATAGGAACAGCCAGGTATTTTGCGTTTGAGTAAGCTTCGTAATAAGCGTCAATCGATTTTACAGTGCGCAAAGTTAGCGACTGCCTTGAAAAATATTTGCTGAAAAAATCATTGTTTGTCTTCGAGCGAAATATTGCAGGAAATTTATGTTTAAACACGGACAAAATGTCGATGTATGGAAGTATCGCGGATTATCCTAAAATTTCGATAATTCCATAATTATGGAATTATAAGGTTTGATTAATATGCATTAATAAGAAAATGTACACACAATGTATGTTGCAATATTTAAAGTCTTTGATCTATGTGTTTGGATTATAATAAAATTTTATAAATTTTTATATTATAATGTTATTAAATTTAATTAAATTTATTTTTAATTATGATTCGTTAAATTTATATTTTAATACGTTAAAATATATTATAAAAATAAGTTTCATATATGTAGAGAAGAGAAAGAGAAAGAGAGAGAGAGAGAGAGAGAGAGAGAGAGTTTTTCTCTAAACTATTTTATAATATAAAATAAATTATTATAAAAGGGAGTGATTGTAAATATTAAATATTATTTAAATTACTACCTAAACGTAAATTATATTACATAAGCAAAGGTAATAAATATTAAACCAAAAAAGCTTATTATAATTACATAAATAAAATACAAAAAACATTTTGGTAAAGTTTCTAATTGTTAGAACATTAATATTACATATTCTCATTCGATTTTAATAAAAAATATTAAACTAATGTTACGATAAAAATTTTTATATGAGGCTTCATTTTTTAAATATAATTTCAATTTTTATAATTACTCGAAAATAATAAAATAATAAAAGTTTATAATAATTTACTATTTAATTAAAAGAAATACATATTATAATTTTTTATATTTTTAACATTGATATTTTTATACAATTATTTATAAAATATATATAATTAAGAAATTTAATCTTTTTAAATTTAGTTTTATTAATGTAAATTTGCTTTTCTTTAATTATATTGTAACGTAATCGTAATATTATAAATTTTTTTTCTACTATCTGTTTTTATACTTAAAAATATTGCAGTGATAGAAATAAATTAGAGATAATTGGAAGTAATAATAGTTTAAAGTTACAAGAATATATTTTTGTAACACAAGTACTGTACTTATCTATATATAATATCAATTTAGCAATGTAATTATGTTGTATAACATATCGTAGTATACGAAAGAACTGTGGTAGCAATTATAATGAGTATAATACAATTTCATTTTTGAGAAACCACGTCGCATATCATCTGACTGATGACTGACGTACGTGGAAGTAGAAAATTATCCGTATACCTATATACTACACTACGTTGTGCAAAATAGTCTGAATGATTTCGACGGCTAACTGGTATCAGGAAAGCAGGCAAGCGACTGTAGCTGCCGAAGGAAGACCGCGGCAAGGTGACGCTCAAGCCACGCTATTGCGCTGACATTGTCGTCGTCGGCAATAGCGAGACGACGATAACGACTCGTCTCGCGCGCATTACAAACAGGTGGAACGCGCGACGGCTCGCCACCGAGGGAGATTTCCTTTTCAGGTGAATTCCGCGAGCGTGGGCGAGCAGGGTAGCAGAGACGGCAGGATGTTGCACCTGCACGAAGGTGGAAGGTCACAGTTTACTGTCTATCCCCACCTTCCACCTGCGTTCTCCTTCCTCTCCATTACTTTCCTCGTTTCTCTTCGTTTAATCGCGCCTCGCGTTTCGCAGCTAGAGTAACATATGCTCACGGTAGGGATAAGGCGGTCGTGAAGGTAACAGGTAAACAACAAAGCATAAGCGAATCCATCCACTGAATTCGCTTACATTTTACTTTCAACAAAATAAATCAATCGAGATTACTGTCCAGAGTGTGAAAGACTTGTCGATTATATTCGCATACGAAATATTGTAGATGTTACTGATTTTTTATGAACGAAATATCGCAAGTACAGGAAATTACCGGCAATATTTGCAGCGAAATTCAAGATAAAATTTTGTATACGTCATGTTTAATTTTGATTTTTAAAAATATTTTTTGTATTACACAATTTACAAAAATATAGATGGAATCCTGTTCTGAATTCTGTGGCAAATTATAGATTGTTTAATATCAGTTTTGAAATTGAAAGTTCTCTAAGACATCTTGCATAAAATATTTTACACGAATCCTTGAACTGATTGAAACTAGATGTCCTAGATCGAGATTATAGATAACATTGCAAGATTGGAAACAGCTGCAACAGTTACTACATTATCATTTAATAGATTTAAATTTAAATGTCAATATATGTGTGAACTATATATTGAAGAATTAATTTTGTCTAATTCACCACTTGTTATGGCTTGCGGCACTTAAATGCTACAGTTATTATTTTATTAACATATATGTTTATCAAGTATCAAGGCTTGGAAATTTACAACAAAACGGAACTAATTATACTACTGAAACAAGCGAGAGAATTGGACTGAAATATTTTACATATTAGATATAAAATTGAGATGTCCTTTTAATGATTTATTTAAAATCAGTTCTAAATAAACAAAAATGTGCTTCCATATGTTTGTTGTGTATCAGGCTTTACAATATATCTAAACTGGGAATTGGAAATTTTAAAATTAAGTGGATTTAATTATCCTGATAAATATCAGCAGCATTTTTAAAATTAATTCAAGGCTAAAGTATCTGTTCGATGAAACCAGTTTTTTCTCGATGAATATTAATATACCTTAGATGCGTACTAAATGACATCGGACGATGAATCGTTGACGCATATGTTGCCCTACTACATGCTCTCACTACCACACCATTGACGTTATCAGTTATACGAAGACGCAATACAACGACATATTCCTCAGTGCATTCACCTTAGAACTGCATTGACCTATCGTGCTTACGCTCGTGCTGTTCTCCTGACCTGGGGAAATGTTCGATTTGCTTCAACTCTGTTGTTCGCTTGAAGATATTGTATAGTTTGATACGAAAGTTTTAGTATTATAGTACATTACATAACAGATTAGTGCAAAGTATCGAGATAGAGAGAGAGAGAGGGAGATAAAAAGAAAAAAAAAGAAATATGAGAACAAAGCAGATACATATATATATATATATATATATATTTGAATATCAATCTTTTTTTTTATTCTTATACTTTGAGTTTACATTTATTAATTTATATAATGTAATTAAATGTGCTATGGAGAAAATATGTATGTCAGAGAGTAACTCTCTCAAGAAGTTAATATTCTTGTGAATAAATAACGGCATGAATTTCACATTAATTTAATAATAAATCTTCTAACAAACCACATGAGTTCTGACGTGAATCAACAAATAATTTACTTAGCATTCAGGTTGGTAAAAAATACGGTTTTCTTAATCACGTCATGAATTAAGAAGTATCCCAAAAACGTGTTCTCCAGAGTCTCGTTGAGAATATGTGGTAGGATTAATTTGATCAGCTTTCAAAGGGATAGTCGTAAAATCTTAGGAATTCCCATAAAATTCATCCGCGAGCAGGATTTCTCGATTAGGGCAGGTCGTTGAGCAAGTTCTACGGGCGAACTTAAAACTTACGAAAGATTCATGCCTTTTTATTGCATTTTATCTGACTCATAAACATAGAATT
This sequence comes from Trachymyrmex cornetzi, assembly GCF_001594075.2. Taxonomy (NCBI): domain Eukaryota; kingdom Metazoa; phylum Arthropoda; class Insecta; order Hymenoptera; family Formicidae; genus Trachymyrmex; species Trachymyrmex cornetzi. The sequence goes on along the minus strand of NW_017299926.1, from coordinate 1,161,625 downwards.
CTACGTGATTTAGGAAATGCTATCAAAAGATTAAAACAGTGACGATAGAAATTAATCGATAATCCTCAATATAACAGAATTACTCAGTGAGATAACATTATTCCATTTCAACAAAAACTTATAACTTGTATAATATATAATATACAGTTTAGAATATGTAAATTATTTTCTTTTAAAAATAATCTTATTTTGTAACTCTAATATTTGCTTATTAATGTTTCGATAAGAAAGTATTACCCGAACATGGTTTACGACAGATTGAGAAAGTTAAAGTCGAAAGAGCAATCCGATATACGTTCATTATGCTCGGATCTTGATCTCGTGTGTTTAGAAAGGGAAGACATAGGTTTAGGAAGCGTTAAAATAAAACGAATCTCCTTCTATCAGAGCGGTAAAGACTATAAGGAGGACTCACAGTCTCCATGCGCAGATAAATTTAAGATTCAGGTGCGCGACCAGATACTCACTACCAGGATATCAGATGACAAGAAAGTTATGCAGTCATTTCCAACACTTTTCCACAATCATTAATGACTTGGATTTAATATGTTAAACATTGTTAAATGATCCAAGTTAATAAAGTAATTCGAAAAATATATCGATTAATTATATATAGGTACATTACATATGATTTATATGATATATTAACACGTGAATACTTAATTTTATTTAACCTATAGATAAATGATATATTTAGATAAATAGTCCGATTTAATAAAAAAAATCGTATTAGTTTGCGTACAAATCTGACATTGTGTACATTTTTCTTCAATCTATTCTGCAACTAGTTCACTTGTAAAACGCTCATCAAAGCGATCGAGCATGGACGGCCATTGTCCACCTGAGTTCCCTGAGCGTGAAACCGGTTAGTAACACTAGCTAACCGATCTCTCGCGCAACCTGATCCCCTGGTCGAATGCACCTGTTTGCTCACCTGAAGTCAGGACTTGCTTTTCTAGAATGCGATGCCGTTTGGAAAATCCGATCGCACTATCGATTGGAAATAAAGGATAAAGGGATTTTCGAAAACACGTGCATCGGGATAATCGTCACATAACGTCATTCCCTGATATTACTGGAAACCTAATTGGTTCAAAAATTGCCAGCTTAATTTTTCAAACGATCAATTGTTCCATGTTTTAAATGTAAACTCGCTGACTGATATTCGTTGCATCAAATAGAAATGACGTGTTCTATGAACGAATCATAAAATTCTTGCATGATGTGTAATAATTGCTGTTTTTACATTTACGTTATATCGATCTATGTAGAACGTTTAAATAGAAAACACATACTCATAAGGCATATTTTTAATTATCTTAAACTTAAAAATAAAATGTGAACTTTTCGTTACTTCTTGTTAACAAGATTTACTGCTGTTAATAATTTCTAAATATAGTTTTCTATATTTAAGTACTTTGGCGAAATAATGTTACTCGTCCAATATAACAGGACAATAGGATTAGACAATGAGATAAAGCTATTTAATTAATTATTCAGAAAATGTGGTGACCTATAGATATTTAATTTCTCCGATAATCCCTTCGTCGCACGTCGCTCAAGCGAATTTCCTGTCATTCCATTCAACGTAACATAAATTTGTTACGCTAATGTCCTTGCTGCAAATTAGCTGCATTAATTTTGATCTCCAGAGAGTGCGCAATCGGATCGCCTCTGATGTTATTAGTGTAATAAATCGTGCTGCTACCGAATGCAAAGTAGATGCAAACAAAACAATTAATGAGCGCCTCAGTTATGCGTAAAAACCGCGAGTTTCGTCGGGGAAGCTGCCGTAAAATTTGTTTATCATTCATGTGGATCTATTTGTTTTTCTATCCGAATCCATCGGATTCATCCCGATCCTTTTATCTTTTGTGCAACGAAATTGTGAAATTAAAAATTTTTGTGTCTTTTGTACGTACGATAATTCACCACTATGTAGCGAACGGCGATTTAAAAAACAGGAGCTCTCTACGTAAAAATTTCATAAATTTTCATTTGCTCAATGTTTTTCTCCAACGGACAAATTTTAAAGTCAGATTCGCAATCAACGAAAAAAATAGGTGAAGCGGAAATATGTTCATCAGGAAACAAAGTTCTTTCCCAACCTCGCAGTGGTTTATGCAAAATTTGTTGAACGATCAAGACATTGCTTTCTTCAACTACAAAACAGAAATTCAGCGAATGTAGGTGGGGTTTAAATTCTGCTGTTTCTCCAAAAGATTTGTTTGTGTGCGATATAATGGAATTAAAATTGAAATTATTTTACATTGAAATTTTTTTAATATAAATTTTTAATTAAAATTTTTTAATTAAAGTATTTTTAAAAATAATATAAGAAAAAGGCTCAAATAATTTATAAAATTAATAATAAAAATAGGGCTATGAGCCAAGCAAGGTCTTAATGCTGTGTTATTATGAAACAAAAGTTTATTATAACATACGTTTCGACCCTAATTGGGTCATTTTTCTTAATGTTGAAACTAATACGATTTTTAAAAAACAATTACTTATTTGAAAGATATTAACATGACAAACACATGAAATAATTTAGACGGTAATTATAATAATATATAAACTCATCGCGCGCAGTGTATGTAAAAATTTCCATTATGTATGGTATTGAGCACTGTTCAGTATATAAACGTGAGAAATTAGATATCGGATAAGAACTTGAATGTATAAACATTACGGCGTATGTGGTCATCAACGGCTATCTTATAAAATGATCTTAACCCTTGAACACCACACTATTTTCGCCACCTGATTTCACCACACATGGGTTACGGTAACCCTGAAGTCTTTTGCTTTTATCTCGGGATCTAATGCATCAATTTTAACTTCTTTTTTTTTTATCGATACAACAGACAGTAAGGAAAAAGAATATATAGATAAGAATATCACAAAACTTCCGAAAATCAAAATATTTTGAAAAAAAGGAAGAAAGAAATTTCAAAATTAAAAAAAAAATCGTTGATTTTTAAATAAATTAGTTATTTTCCAAAAAAATGATATAAGATTTTAATTTACAGAAATCAAAACATATTAAGGTGTATTTTAAGAAAAAATATATTGTTACGAATTATCCTAAAAAATATATTTATTCGACGAGGTTGAATTTGGGTGATTTTCAAGTAATACGATAAAGTTAGTGCAAAAGTCTTTATTATATGACATCTAAATATATGAGTACAAATGAAATTATTCATTGATTTGCGTGGAACAGGCGAAACAAATTTTTGCGACATGTTCCCTACACATTGACTGTTGGCACTGCAAGCATATGTAATAAGTTTTCCTATCTAAAGCCCCTGGACAGAATGAACATTCTTTGTTTTTCTATTTTGTTTACAGCTAATATATATCGCGCGGATCTTGATTTTCTGGAATGTCTGTGTGTTTCATGAATTCTTCGATTTGAGCTCGCATTTGAATTTGATCTTGTTCGTATATTTACTTACAATTCGATTTCGAAATAAAAAACGTAATAACCACACAGGGTTAGCGTAACCCACACAGTAAGTTCATGGCGTTCTATCTCGACTGGTTCGTGCACGCTGAGGTTGCCAGGCGGGGAATTTGTAGTATGGATGCGAAAGTTTTTTCCCCCCCTTGTTCCCACTCCACACTTCTGATCGTTCATAAACGCCACGCGTTTTTTCAAATGGACTGGGTTACCGTAACTCACGGTGGTGTTAAAGATACAATCGCAAAGGTTCGGAATTGCACTCTCAAACTGACAGATGACCAATTATAAATATTGTCTGTTAGACAGTAGTGCAATATGTACAAGTAACATTTGAATACAAAAAATTGAGATATCCAGAGAATCAGAACTCGTCTCTTTAGAAAAGACAAATTAAAAAATGATTTTTGAATCATGATGAATTTTTCGACATCTAATTTCTCACGTTTATATACTAAACAACACTCAATACCACACATAATGGAAATTTTTACATACACTGCGATGAGTTTATATATTATTATAATTATTTCATGTTCTTGTCATGTTAGTGTCTTTCAAATAAGTCGTTGTTTTTTTTTAAATTGTATTAGTTTCAACATTGAGAATGACTCAATTAGAGTCAAAACGTATGTTTTAATAAACTTTTGTTTCATAATAACACAGTATTAAGACCTTGCTTGCCTCATATAGCCTTATTCTTATTATTAATTTTATAAAGTATTTTAATAATTGTGTGTGTGTGTGTTAGCATCCGTTTGTAACTATATAGATTTTTGCAGAAATACGGAAAGGGAAAATTGTTTACTTAAAAAAACCACTTTATAAAAAAACTTTTATCACTTTCTCAATAAATTAATAAGAATAAATTAATTAATTTACTGCAATATAATTTTTTTTATATCGAGAACATTAGAAGTGTTATAAATATATTTTGTACAGAATCTTTAGCATATTAAGCGCACACACACACACACACACACACACACATATGTATAAATTTTTTATATTATTTAGTAAAAATGTAAGGAATATTGTTTTCACAGAATTTCACAGAATTATTTCGCGCAAGTTTTGATTTATCCAGCCAACTTCAAACTGAATATTATCGTAACAAATCGCATGATTCATTATTATCTCTGAGAGTTAAATTAATTTTTTCTTTGTCACTTTGTAGAATATCGAGGAAAGAAATAATGCAACGGCATTTGTTTCTTTACATAATATCTTCAAATAATATTTCATTTTTCACTAAATGTAATTCTGCGATTCTATTAGATATTACAATTTAACAAAAAGTATTTCTGATAATTTTTTTTTTTGTTATTGTATTTAATATTATACGATATTCTTATCGTTACAAAGTATGATGCAAATATGCCATAAATATATGAAATATTTATTTACTTATTTTACCAAACTTAAACGTCAATACTTTGAACGTTGCATACAACAACCATGATATTCAGAGATGTATTATAAATAACTCTCGTTAGTGCATCTATTTTTCTATATCTATTTTTTATTTTTTTTATTGTTCGGAAGCGACATCGATCTATGCTATTCTCGTTACAGCAACATGTAGGATACAAGGAAAAACGCCTTTTCCTCGTTCCAATAGCGGCAGAATTAACCTGCCGCTTGGCTGCACTCATTGCCACACGTTAACCTTACGTAATTGTTTCGTAATAGCACATAAACAAAGATATATACATAAGCGCGCCCAGTATCGACACCATGTAGGATATCAAAACAAAATATATTGTACACGTAGAAAGGCACGTGTTTCACGTTAACAATAATTTATTGCAATTGTGAGCTTTACATATTGTGCTCGTAGATTGTATATATTGGAATCAGAAAGGAAGAAAAAATTACCAATTTTATCGTATTGCGTAATAGACATTTTCGGATGTTTCTACAAAAAAAGAAGCAGAATTCTGCTTAAAATTTAATAAAATTTAATAACTTAAAAAATAAATTAGTAAATCATAAATAAAGTACTTAGTCTTAATATAACAATTGTTAAATTTCTTAATAATTAATTCTTGTATATGACAACGTATATTTAACATTCTAAAACGTCCGATATAATAACCATCATCTATACTAATTTTTAATTCCTTCAATTTAGTTTTTTTACGTAATAATTAAAAAGAAAAATCTATTCCTTACTTTTAGAAAGAAAATATTGTGATGCGAAAATAATTTATCAGTAATACAGTCAAAAAAAATTAAATAAGACAACTTTCATTTTATATACATATGTATTAGGTGTTAAACTTAATTCCTGCCGTTTTTCGTCTCCAAAATTGCTTTGTTTCGAAGGGAAGATGAATGAACACCTTAATCAAAGTAATTTTCTCCATTTCCTACTTTATTACTAATTAATAATTTATTAATAATACTTTGATTAAGGTATTTCCCTTCGAAACAAATCAATTTTGGAGACGAAAAACGGCAGGAATTAAGTTTAACACCTAATATATATATATGTGTGCGTTTGTGTAGATTTCATTGTGAAATAAATCGTCCTAACTCGCAGCAAAATGATAACGCTGATATACGGGTCTTATCTTTCCAAAGTGATCTTGCGTTAATTTAAACTTTGCTTCGTTTATGAAACGTTCGCCGTCACTCACGAACGATGATAGAACGCTGCGAGATCGCGGATAGCTTAACGTCGAGAGCGTGACAATTTCAACGCAGCGATCTCTGCAACAAAAGAGCGGCACATTCGCGTGTCTCGCGTCATCATAGAGCATTAGAAAGCATCGGTAGATACGTGTTCTTGACGCAGGCGCAATTAAGTCTCGTCCACGGGGCGCAATGCATGCAGATATTGCACCAGTTACCGCCTCGATTGCGAAGCAATTACCACGGTTCTCGTTACACGCTCAACAAACAGGCACGACGCTTCCTCCACTAGCAGTTCCGTTTCTCCTCTCTTACCGCACGAGTGCGAAATTCGTGCTGCGTGTCGAAACTTCCGACGACGATACTACCAACGATAAGACGTTCCGTTGTAAATGAAATTATTTGTATGTATGTCGACGTATCGCGATGCAAATGGAAATGGGTTATCTTTAGCACAAGACGAAATTTCTCCGTTACGCATGTATAATAAAATTAAATGTTTGAACAGAAATAAATCTTTCTTCGCTGTGAAGGGGATTAAATCTCGAGAAAGGTATTTTTATAAATTAAACGGAATAAAATATAATTAATTCAATAATTTTTGTCCATCAATAACTAATTTAAACTGCTTCTTTATTACACAAATGGCCTTCAATATATTTTATCTATAAACGTCATTTATGATATACAAAATGAAATCGATATGTAATTTTAATTTTTTGTTTCTTAAAAATCTAATAATTTCTTGAATTTATATGTGCAATATCTGCGGATAAACCAGGAATTACACTATACAAAATGGGAAGAGATATTTTACGAGGACAGAGTTGATATCACTTCTCTTTTTATAGAAAGTTTATTTAAGTTGCTTATAGTTGATTAACTTTATCTTTATATTACCAGTAATACTTTATCTTTGTATTACCAGTAATACCACAGTAGAAAACAATAATCATTGACGCGATTTAATCTCGATGAGGACGGAAGAGAAAGAGAGAGGAATAGTGTCGAGAAAATAGCATAATCAAAGTTAGCCGCAAACAATATGGAGAGAAAAAGAGAAGCCAAAGTAATGACAGGTTACTGACAAACGATACCACTGCGGCAATTATACCGGCGGGCTTTGCGGGCTCGATATTCCGCGAAATACCTACGAAACCGTTGTGATACGGCCGTCCATCGATATTAATTGATAAAACGGATTTCGAATTACTCCCACGGCGTTCGATGATATTTTACAATTCGCGGAAATCCAGCTTGACGAAGTATGACAGCGGACAGCTCGATCGCGATCGGCCGTTTGGCACGCGAAATAAAACGGTTTTGTTAAAATCAATATATATATAGAGGTTATTTCAAATCCCATTCCCTCCGACCCTTTAATTTCACTAACAGATCCTTTAGACAATTTAGAGTTGAAAACACGATCCAACAATTTGGCACATTTTGTATATGTTGATGAATCAGCAAACTCGCGTATCGAGTAAGTGGCACAATCAAGTTTAAAAAATATTCTCGTTGTGCTAAATTATAACGATAAATATTAAGTACTAAATACATAGTTAGTACTAAAAAATATTAAGCACTAAATAGTTTTTGGAATACTTTAAACTCGATCAGGTCAGATAGATATAGATTCTTTTAACAAACATTATAATATTAATTTAAATAATGTTACAAGTCGATTTGAAGTACCTATATTTTTCACTTACTTGAAAATTTTTTGTATCTCTATGCTTCAATAATACTTTCATTAATATTATTTTTATTTTTAATTATATATTTACGAGAAGCCTATTTAAAACTAACTCTTAGATTATGCTATCTATTTCTATTGATCTATATTCTTTGCATAGAATATGGAGGAATAATTCTACTACATCTTTAACTTGAATAAATTTTTATGTATATTTAATAATACACTGAGAAAAATTTCCGGGCTTTATCCGTTCAAAAAGTAACAAACACATATTTCCGATTGATTTTGGTCGGATTTATAAGACGATCCGATCAAATTTTAGGACTATCCGATCAAATTTATCAGATAGTCCTATAAATCCGATAAATTTGATCGGATAGTCTTATAAATCCGATCAAAATCAATCAGAAATATCTGTTTGCTACTTTTTGAACGGACATTTTTCTCAGTGTAGAAATAAAAGAAGGAATATACGAGTGCATAATAAAAGACATAATTAATAAATATTAAAGTTATTAAACTAGTGTACATACATACTACAGCTATAATTGCTTGAAATGAAACCCAGTTATCATAAATACCTTCCACTGTTATTATAAATAAACGATGCATGCCGCGTAGAGACTCAGAGTTCAAGGAAGACTCAGTTTAATTTCCAGTCGCGTGAAGAGTTCGTCGAGGCGGAAGAACGATCGTTCATTAAGACGACGACGCTGCAAAGCGTCCGTTTCCGGACGATACACCGGACAATTTGCTCATCGCTGTAATCGCGACGCATTCGCGCGTTACTGTGTACCCAATAACGCTAACGAGATTGCCGTAGATTCACGCACGTTGTGTCTAAGCAAATTGGTGGGCAAACGTTCAGCGAGATCCGCCGACAAATCGGCCAATTCAATTGCAACACACGTATGAAGCAATTCGAAATTCCAGAAAACCAAATATCGACTGAGCAACTCGATATGAAATTTGTTCAGCACGATTTAATAAATAAATGGATTTAATCTTATATTTCTCTATTTTTAATTTTTGTTGTCATCCTAATCGTAAAAAGAATAATTCAAGTTTTTTTCTAATATATTGTAAAAAAATTAATAATACGGTATTAATATTACGAAAGAAAATTTTTTTCCGATAAGTATTTTTTGATACCTAAGTTTTATGATTCAAATAATGAAGATATTAGAAACAAACAGTTAAAAATTTAAAGGCATAATGCTCGAAAATAGAATGATAAGAGTTTACAATCTCTTCAGAAAATTTGAAAATAATATTCAAAAATTTAATCAATCAAGAACTAAATTCTGAAAATATTAAAACAAGAGAATTATTTGTAAAATTGTAGTATTATAACTGATCAAATGAGATTGCATTAAGAAAATATGTTTGAGGGTTGCGAATACATTTACTCTAACTGAAAATGATTGATCTAGTCTGATTGTAAACTAAGGACTGAAACTGAGATCACGCACACGGGCTGCTGAAACTGTAAGCACTGTGTGACTGAGGTTGTACTGAATAGGGTTTATGTGTCAAAGGGTTATACTGTTGTATGAAGAGACACGTGGGGCGTGACAATCGTATTTCCTGTAACCACAGATCAATAGGATTGCGCGGCTGTGCTATATACATAATACTATAAAATACAGTTGCACCATTAAATTCAATTATAAGTAAATATGATTAGAAGACTCAATTAGACGTAAAGAATTTCAAGAATATATTAATAAAATAAAGGCTAAATAGCTAATTAATGTTCTAAATAATTAATTGATATTTGACAGCATCGAACTCTTACGATTAAACAAAAATTCGATAACAAACGAAAATTGAAAATGTATATATTAAAAAATAGCTAAATAAAATAAATTAAGTTTTCAGTATATAAGGATATTGTTCCTAAATTTATATGCATTTTTTTTTTATGTTACTCATTTTTTCAGCAATTAAATTTTTTAATACTTTTAAAAATTACTATTAAAAAATGGTTTAGAATTTAAAATTAATAGTTGAAGAATAAAAAATGTCAGAATTCACAATATATAAAACTTCAATAAATGCTTTAATGCATAACAATATAGCCAAAGAAACCAATTATTGCATTTTTGAAAAAATTTAATTGTATTATTCTGTATGATACTCAATTACTATAGATATATATTTATTTATAATTAATTATCAATTGATAAGTGCATTTATTTTCGTGCTTCTTTTTAATTCAATTTAACGTTCATATGCATTTTCTTATGAAGACATTTATGCGAAAACCGACATCACATAGTACTACATATTAGCTACACAGCTGAGTATACGCGCATTCCTGCGGTGCCAGCGACGTAACCGGATTATGTGGCATGCATAGGTGAATTAGCAGGCAAATGTTCGGTAAATTCGTTTGTTGGCCGATCGATATATCGTGGTATCGGTATCCAGCAAATTCGATTGTCCAAATAGCGACCGGGATGCTCGATTCAGTGAGATAACAATACTGTGGATAGTAGAACAATATTATAATTTTCTAATCGAGGAATTTTATATTATAAATTCAATTAAAAAACAAATATCTTAAAAATTTTATAATAATTTACAGTAAGTTTAACTTAATTTTATATGATTCTTTTCTCTTTTTTTTAATTGAAACGTTAGACATTAAGGAACAGTACGATATCAAGTCAATATATGTATTTTTATTAATAAAAATGTTATAAGAGAGTAATAAGAAAAGTATTGAAAAAACATTGGAAAAGGAAAAGCCACGTATGCCACACCTCAAGAAACGGTTAAAAGTTAATAAAATTGCAATATAAAAAATTTAATTTAATTAAAAAATTATTAAATTTGAAAAAGTTTATAATTTCTATTTATTCCAATCAATTACATTACATATTTTGCAACTTGTAATTTATTATTTTTAAACTAAAAGTCGAGTCGTTTTTAAACTAAAAGTGTCTTATGTCGTTTAAGTAACATTAATCTCGTTCAACTTTGCTTGAGATAAAGTGAAACAACGTCGCAAACCAGCACATTTTCCTCGCAGGCACGACAGATAGACATAAGAAATGATCAAGCGCAGAAGCGTTTTAACGCGAGCACTGTTCAAAGTTACGATGAAGCTCACGTACTGCTTGAATGCGTTCTCTCGTTCGTCCGTACATCAAAAGTTCGACCCCGAAGATCCATTAAACTTTATCTCGCTACTTGACTCACCGTTTCGCAAAGTTGGCTAAAGAAATTCCACCGGGGGTCCCTCACTTCTTTTTTTTCCGCAGTCTTCGTTTTTAGCTCAGCACACCATGTAACACATGAGACTGTTTTGCACCTACAGCACGTCCACTAGCGCACTATGAACCCTGAGAGTCCGACAAAGAGAATATAATCCCATATAACAACCGGTTTTAGGTATTCGTGGCCAACTTTATTGGCAGATTCGCATTATAATTTCGACCGACCGGGCGGCTTGCCGAGATCCCGATAGATCGAGTGTCGCCACACCACAATACCGGTTTCGTGAAAGTGGATTACGCATGTGGAAGTGAAATTACAACTGCTTCAAAAAGAGGAAGGTTTGTGACATTTAATGCATGTTACAAGAGCACAGACAGATTCTTGACACGAATTTGAAAAATATTAGCGAGAGCTAGTCGCTTTAAAACACGTAATTACTTTAGGCTGCTTTCTAATTTTATAATACTGTGTTCCTAAATAAAACGCTTTACAACAGGAAAGAAATATTTCCTTATTTGATTTTTCTCGATTATTAAAAAAAATTCAACTTGTGTACAGCACTAGGTTTACGCTAATATTATTGCTAGGCGCCGTGTTGAATCGTTGCATATGTTATATCGAGTGACTGTAATATGCTAATAGAAATGTTTGATTCATGTTTCATACAGAAGCGCAAAGTAGGCGGTTGAATTTTCAAACCTTGCATATACATGTATAATTTTTTTAGTAGCTGATTGAAATAAATAGCTACCTTCATTAAAATAGAGACAATTAAAATTTAACAGAATTAAAAAGTCACAAATTTATTTAAAACGCTAAAAATTATAAAATTGACATGATGATTTATTTTTTTATGAAATACTGGCAATTTATACGATTTATAACTACAAAATTAAAGAAGTTCTGAAAAGCAGTTTAAATAATTTGAATAATTGTAATTTAAATAATTGAAAGAAATGCATATAATAAAATTTAATAGTTCTTTTATGGTAATAGAATAATTTATTCCTGCCTTTAAAAATGCAAATTTAAAACGCAAATCACAAATTAAATACTATTTAAATGTTAGGTAAATAGTAAATATCGTACTTAACCTGGAACTTTTGCGACACTACCATTTGATGAACATTTTATATTATGCGATTGACGTTCTTAAAGGTGAACGTTAGAACTGGTAGTGGAACGCAAATTAGAAACGGAATGCAATAGCAACAGCTTCAAGTACGCTTGTTATGAAACAGTCAATTTATCGGTCAAAAACCTCTCGTTAGATTCGTTGGCCTTATTTACGTAAAACAAATTCTATATGAAACTGCATCGCAATGTTGTGCTCCAAATTCACGCGATTACAATAATAATAATTATTATCATATATTATTAATAATATAATGTGTTTGATACGACGGAACAGAATAGTGAAGCTCATGTTTTAATTATATTATCTAATTTTTAAAAATTCGGAATTAAAAAAAGCATAAATACTATAAAACTATGAAATTTTAATAACTATCACAAAATATGTATTTTTCAAGTTGCCTAAATATGTCATTGGTCTCTAATTTCTTTTACATATATAAGCTGTCTAAATACTAAGATTCATTAAAAAATAAATAAAAATTATATTAATATATTTTATATACTCAGAAATTTAATCCCGAATTTGGTAAAAGCTAAATATTAAAAAAAAAAGAGTTCTATCCTATGGAGTGCAGTCTAGTACAAGAATAAAAAACAGATCTCCAATCTTAAAGAAACAAAAGATTGTCTTTAAAACAATATCTGATATTCAAAATTTTATCAGGTCATCAAGAAAACGCACAAATAGTGATTTCATAAAATGTAATCACACGTTCATTTAATATTATAACAAATGAAATATAGGTATTATAATATAGGTATCATACGTATAAATTATTCATTCAAGTATATTGTACAATTATTTAGTATCTAACAATGATGGACTACATACAACTATTCAAATTTTGAAGCGATAATGGATTATTCTCTAATTACATCATATCAAAATGATAAAATAATTCATTGCATTGATCTTGAATTTCCACGAAATTTTTGCGTACTCATTTATTTTATGAGTTTGTAATTTAATTTAATTTCTAAAAGAGAGATTATTCTATTTTACATCTTTGTAAATTGATATTTTATCGAATAAGCTATCAAAAAAAGTTTCTTTGTAATGTTCCCACTCTATCGCTCAACGACAATGATAACATATACATAGATAGTCTCTAATTCACGGTTTACATACGGTAACACAATTCAATATACACCGATCGATCATCTACAGCCAATCAGATCCTATGTATGACCCCCGGGTGCGGCCAAACAAATTATTTCCTCCCGATTAGATCAACGATGCGGCAGCATAACCCAGACAAACCTAATACAATCGGTCATCGAATTAAATTGCGCGATCACGCGATGCATCGGCGCGGCATTTTGTGTACCTTACATTCACATTTACACTTACTTTTTACTTAACCGCAATATTCACCGCCGAGAGAGTATTTATTAGAGAATGAATTTTTTTTCTTATTGTAGCAACAAACTTTTTCGATGTTTACGATATTGTACATATATGTTCATTGAAAATAGTACATTATAGATTCTACTGATATTTATATCACAGTATAAAATGTATAACAGCTAGGATTACTAAAGCGCAAATCGTAAAGATGTTCTAAATTTTGTGCCCATATAGCAAATATTGTTTAATTAATATGTAATAAAAAATTAAGTAAAATTTTTCCTGTAATTCTTTTTGTAATGTTTAATGTTAGTAACGTTCACAACAAACAGTTTATTGTATCTCGAAATTTGATTTGTTACGCATAAAATTTATTTAAAATAAATTGTATAAAATTAAATCCGATACAGTTTATTTGAAATAAATTAGTAAATTTTATTTTTACTTTTTCATTATTTTTTTAATTAAAAAGTTATTGGTGTTTAAATTAATTTAATTAACTTTACGCTTCCAAAAAAAAACTCCCATTGCAGAGAATAAATATGAGAAGTACATAAAATAATAAATAAATTCATTAAGAGTTTCAGACAATTTTTACTGTTTAATTATCTATATGTTTACGATTTTTTATCGATTTGACTATAATGAAGAATGCATTGTTATAACGTTATTTCCAACTCTATTACCGAGAGTAATCTGAAGCAGTTGTCATTAATTTCACTTCACGTAATATCGATCAGACGTACGGAACAAGTATCAAAGCCGGCACGCGACTTCCCGCGGCGCGAATGAAGGAGCCGATATGAGTTGGTCGCACTAAAAACTCGGAAATTCTCGTTGGCGGTCTTGCTGAAATCGGCACGCGCCAAGACTGATCTCGAACGTGCCACAAAAAAACGTCTACGTACTCGATACTATTTATTCCGGTTCACACGCTCGCGTTCTCACGAGTATCGAGCTAGTTACGTCCGTTCTAAGACGAAGGGAGAAAAAAGAAAAATAATGAGACACGAAGAATCTGGCACCACGATTTGCCAGGTGGCACGCGAGCAACTGGAATGGACAGACGGATAAACGGACGGTATCCGTAGAAACTCAGACCGCTGTACCAGATGGAGGTCTACCGAGACACTGGCGACTTCTCTCGTTACCAGGACATTCGCCAAGTCTCTCGCAAGCTGAAACCAGAGAAAGAAAGAAGAGAAAGAGAGAAGAGAATGGTCTTCTCATTCTCTTCTTTTCACATGCACGGTGGTCGAACTCACTCTCACTCGCTCACACTCACTACTTTTCATGATTTTCTCTTGTCTCCCCGCCGCGAAGGCTCGTACTCTGGCGAGCACGTGGGGAGAGTGAGAGGTCTCCGTGAATGATTTCGCGGAGGCTTGGCCCGAATGGCCGCATATATGTCACGGTAGCGATCGAAGTTGTCTTTCTTCCCATGAGAAAAATGCACTACATTGTTAATGATTAGATGAAACTGATGGTTGGCGTAAGAGGCAGATTGAGTAATTTGTTTACATTTCTTTGACTCAAGATGTGTATCTGATCGTGAATGGATCAAATATTATGCTTCTATTTATAGGATATAACAAGCAGAAACTTTGATGTTATCTGAAATCATGCTATTATATGAAACCATTGCATGAAGTCATTATATATATTATCATAAGAAACCATCATAGAAGATAATATCATACTTCAAATGAAAGATGGATGTGAAACTGATATAGGTATATTTTAACTGAAGTTGTCATAAGAATTTTTAATTCATAATTTTTCTAATCGTATGGTATTACAATTAGTTTTCAGTTTTATTGGATATTTCTCTGTTCGAGTCATTTTATTATTGTTTAATCGTTTTCATTAAAAGTCTGATTCAAACTAGTTTCATGTAAATAACGCTTTTGCCATCAGAGAGAGCGGGAAAGTTATGACTTTAAATCTTTAGTCACGGTAGTGTTGCGTGATCGTTGCAGATATGAAGTAGAACGCAGGTTCGTCTTCCATAATTCCATCTTATGCGAAACTGCCGATAAGTCGTTCATCATCGAGTTGGCGTGGATTAACAAAACGTATAATCACGATCGACCTTTAACAATATATTTTCACTCGCATAATATCGCGATGCAAAGAGAGTGGATTTCTTCGGGATACCGCATTCTTGGTTCATCGCGATCAAGAATTTTGTACCTTCACTGAGACTTTGTAACGCTGCCAATAGTGCCAATGCGACGTTACCTTCAACCGTCATAAGATATCGGTGCCATCGCGATACGAAAACTATGATACGTTTCGATTTCACTGACCTGAAACAATCTCTTATTGTTAGTTTATTTTTGCAACTGTTGCTATTACAGTCTTCCCAACTCACCAAACTTGGTTGATATTAATTTTATGTAAGATTACATCAACAATTTATGACTGACACGTATATAAAATATTTTATAATTATTTTCATAAATATATTTTTATTTAGATATATTTTTACATAAAACTGTGTTGTAGATCTTTAGATCTAGAATTCTTAAATGATATTTTTAAAATAATTTTATAAATTAATCTGATTATACATTTCTTTTACTTCATTCTTTTCCTCGAAATGCATTATGCTATCCGATTAGAAGTTGTAAGCCTCTCATCAAATCTATTCTGTAACGTAGGTAACATATCGTGAATTTATTCGCTGCAAATTAAAAATCTATCATGGAAGGATACGCAAATAAAAATTTTCATTTGTGATCTAATAAACACAAGATGGTATATTATACGATCAAATAGAAATCTCAGACATACTATATAACTATGTTGATATCAGATTGATATCAGATGTACTGTTGATCTGACAATGAACTGAATTGAATGCGTGCTGAAGTGCCTTACTAACAGGCTCATAGAGTGAAACTACTCTAACCCTTGACGTCTCGTTGGGTTAATTGTTGCGATAGCTTTGTAATTCGTAGTTACGGTTGCGGTCAGTGATCCGTCATACAGTAACCGATAGGTAATAAATTACATTGATATTGTCGAGACTACATCAAGACAAAGACGACACTATTTTTGACAAAAATCCATTCGATATTTAATCGGTTTATGAATTAATTTTGATAACGATTTTTACATTTGATATATGTGAACTATTTCTCCGCATTCGTTTATTAAATTCTAGTGTAGAAGTTTCAGATCTTTAAATTTTTTTTCATGTATGATTTGAAAATATTTTTGAGATGAGGATGTCCTTTTTTAAGATTTGTATTCAGTTTTTTTATGTTAAAGAATTTATTTATTTTTAATAGTCTGTAAACTGTTTTAGTCATGTGATCTAAGGTCATAATATTACACTTTTTCTAAAAACAAAAGAATTATTAAGAACTTCTTAATAATATTATATATATAATATATATCTAAAATAATAGATATGTATAACTTCTTCCAATATTATAGGTTTATTTATTTGAAGAAAGGAATTCCTGATGTGCGAAAAAGATTTACGAAATTGCGACAACTTTTCATGTATATATATATATATATATATATATATATTTAGTGAATATAATACTTCCTAAAGTCTACATCTATACATACAATTATTTGGAGAGAGGAATTTCATGTATGTTACGAAAGTTTCACAAAAAAGTCCAATCATTTAAATTGTATTAAATAACATATTAGCATGGATTATGTTGAAACTTTAATTGTGCAAGAGGAATTGAGAATGGATAGGATTTAATGTTAACACGTAGTTCACATTTTTAGCATTCCGTATAATAATAACACTTTTATATATGGATATATATGTAAGTATGGGTGTGTGTGTGTGTGTGTGTACATATATATATATATATATATATATATACAGCTTTGGAAATCAATGAGAAGCGCCGATAATACCAATAAAACTTTCCGATTGTCTTGAAGTCAAATAAATTAAGATAAATTGAAAAACTGGGTCGCTTCGCGATTCGAAAATTGCGGACGATGCGGCGACGTTGCGAATAACGAAGGTAATAATTTATATTGCACCACCACAATATAATCGTTTGCTTTTAGCAATGAGAAAGTTTCCAATAATTGACAGAGATGACAATCACGCGCGTTTTGTGAAGATAGGAAATCATAGAGAACGGCGTTATTTGTACAATGATTGCATAACATTCGTCGTTAGTGATTTTTAATTGTGGAAATTGTAAACTTAATTGTTAAATGAATATAGATGAATATTATGTTATTTCAACCGCCATACTTTTATTTAATAAATAATTTAATTCTATAATTATGATTTTAAAATAAAAGTGTATTATTAAATTAAATCACATAAATATGATGTAGGTATATTCTGTAACTCAGAATTAGATAAAATTAAAATATAGTGGTTACAGATACATCTGTAGAAAAATTGAGGAAAAAACGTAGTTTTTCTACAAAATAAAATTTATTTTTTTCCATAAAAAATATTTGTTTTAATTTTTTTTCTGTCATAAAATCTTTGATCAGCACGCCCTTCATTAAGCTTTTATACCGCAAACTAATGAATGTGTACATAACTCTCAGTATTTCCGCTTTAAACCACTAATGGCTGCTGCGCGTTTTGATGCACTATTTTAATGAATTCATTGTGTCTGACTTAATCACTGTAAAGTTATATTTAAAAAAAAAGGAAATTGAAACTGCTTTTTTAAATTTACCTCTCGTGAAAATTTAATAAAATACAATTAACATTTCAGTGATATATTTTGTTAATATACTTTATAAACAAATCTCGAAAAATTAATTAGATATTTTTACGCGACAAATTATTTGCAGTACTTTAGAATAAACGCCATAAATTTAATACCCACGCTTATCAATAGAGACAGGAGTTTTACGTAAATTAAATAGTAGCGTATATAGAACACGTTGCAAATTAGAATCAAATTTTCTAGAATATATGCGCGATGACTGTGATAGCGTGTAATCGAATAATTGATGGGTTAATCGTATCACAGACAGTAATTCCGACAGTCTGCTAAAATTTTCTCTTGATCGTCCGTCCTGTTACACGTCAATTAAATACGAATGATTACATTAAATATAAAATTAATCCGAACATTTATCTCATTTGGTTTAAACAGCTTTCTTTCAATGCGTCTGACACAAATTACGAGCGATAATACAAATTAATATCTCTAATGCGCACACGAATCAACGTGCGTATGTAATATATCTAAAAATAATATTTCATTATTTTCGCGTACGTTTTCTCTTCGTTCGTGTTTTATGCTTTCCAGAACTTTCCAGAATACAACTTCATTATTCAAAATCCGTGCTTTATCTAGCGATGTAATTTTCATTCGTTTTCATAAACCGGAGACGCGGGTGTCGAGTCTGCCGCAAATTTGCGCAACGCGAGCGCAATAGCGCGCAAGAACAGCGCACTGATGCCGCCTCTCATCTGCACGCTGAAATACTGACTTCTATAATGGAATAAATAAGTAAGCGGAAGTACTCGTGTCTTCATGGCAACCTGGCATTTTAATTTCCCCCTCGAGATATTTCATTTCGGTGCGTATCTTCTCCCCTTCGCTCCTTCTTATCGCGCGAATTTCTCTTACAACTCACAATTATTTTTCCTATTTATTTGTGTATATCGCGTTTAAATTTCATGACAATTATTATTGGAGACGCAATTGAACGCATGCATGAATCCTATTTGTTACGTATCGCAAACATTCCATAAAAATCCAAAAATATTCATGTGAAATAGAACAATGTTATCTCGAATCAATATTAAATTCATCTTTACGTAACCGTTCTTTATCTCATTACTTCACAAACAATGTAATTGCATACCCTAGACATCGAAAATTTTATTTTTTTTTAATTAAGGAAAATAGTTTTTCTGTCCTTTTCTCGCACAATTAATAATATGGGAGAAACAAAATCATATTTCTAATAAAATAATGTATAGATTTTTTGTACAATAATAGTTTTTGTAGTATAATCTCAAGAAGAATAATTATATAATTATATGATTATAATTATTATTATACTATCTGATTTAAAATTTGAAACATATTTATAATTCTATATATATTTTGTTATAAATTTTTATAATTTTTTTAAAATTGAGGTGTAAAAAATGTATATTTTTGGCGAAAAAATATCTGTAGTTATTTTTTAACGTTAAATTCTGATTATTATGAGACTTTATCTAATTGTCATGTACGTTATTCTGACAAACAGTATTTTATAAATTCTATAATAAAATTTTATAATAAAATAAAACTAACATGGATGCAGTTAACTCCACTTGTGTGTGTGCGTGCGTGTGCACGTGCGTGCGCGCGCGCTATTTTTATGAAAATAATACTTTTCAAGAGTTATACAGAAATGTCCCGTAATCCTTTTTCTGTGACCTTATTTTTAAATGAACCACCCTTTATCGACGCTGAACCGTTCCGCAAGAATAATTCAAATCTTTTTAAGCGCTGGTTGGAAGATGTCGGAATATGGTTAAAAGGATCGTAAAAAGAAAGAGGAAAGGCAATTTATTCAAATTTCATCTGACTCTTTTGTGATTCGCGATGATTTGCTAATGTCAATGCCATAATTTTACAATGTATAACATGGAAAAGAGCATGCTTTTATCGTATATTCTTACCACAATATTATCTCACGTTATCATACAGGAACTATAAATATTAGGTGGTAATAACTCCCTATATAGACGTATCTCGAGCGAGTGTTGCATAACGAATATTGGGAAAGTGTTTTTGCAAATCACTAAAGCAGACATTGAATTCTATTTCCCGACACGGCTATATGCTCGCTCTCCACCCATTTTCCACTCTACAAACGCTCTTATCCTCCCTCGAGATGTCATCCATTCCTCCCTTTTATACGCAACATTCTCGTTTTCGAGAATGGCTGCAACGTTTCTGTCTAGCGCCCCAACCATTTCCGTGTTTTTGCTAGACGGTAAACGGCTATCACAGTAAGTGCAGAGAATACGTCTTTTCTATTAGTTTCAATACGATATTGTCGCGGAGAAATATTTTTGGTAGTCATTTTTTTGAGAGAAACAATAACAAAATAGATCGTTATATGTATCCTTTTGTATTTTGAAAATGAAATAATTTTGTAACACCTATTTGCACTGCTTTCATCAATGTACAATTTTTTTAATTACAACGCAGTATATTTTACAAAATTGAAATTTGTCTTTTTTTTAGTTAAAATATAGTTTAAATATACATTTTATCTAAAATTAAAATAATTTGTTAAATTACAACATTGCAATTTTTCTGTAAAAGAAAATTGTTTTAATTTTCATAAAAAATATCACTTTAAGTGTATAATGATTAATATTTATATATGTATATTACATTACTTGTACAAAGAGGGTAAAAGAGAGGTCTTATGTTAATAAAAAATTGATATACTTCAATTTTAAACTGTAGATAGCTTTACGTAGACTTTGCTTGAAAATGGAATAAATGTTCCATTAGCCTTCCTTTATAAGAATGTGCTACGAGAGGATGATGTGCAGCCAATCGGCTAACGACAATCCGATTTTCGCGACGAGAGTATATACATAGAAACAAATTTCACGTTTCCATACTGCCTTGCTCTTTCCATACAACGCACTTCCATTAACGATAATCGCCGCTTTCGCTAATTACATGCTCTTGCGTTAATATCCAACTAACGATTGCCGACTTGTCGTGCTGATCCAATACGCATATGCACCTCGATAACGCTCGACTTACTTTGTTGCGAATAACATTGCGCTAGAGAGTACTGGAGTTCTAATAGAGATAAGTTCACGCATTGTCTTATACAGAGTACGAGAAGTCGAGCTGCTTGTCTAACTTACTGACCCCTATTCTAGAATGTCTCTTGACGACCGCAGGAGTGGCCAAGAACCACACTGATCTCTCTCGTGCAAATTGCTTTGTCGTGGCCGATGAATCTCCGGGTTCTTCGTCGATCGTTCATGAACCACGCAAACCAAGTCTCGCTCATATCGGACCGCAAAACTCTCAAACTTCTCTTTGTGACCGATGTAATTCGCTCAGTCTTAGGCTTATCGGTCAATTTGCAAAGCAGTCTGTCGGAGTCTGTGTTTACGGGACCCTAGCCGGGCTAATTGTTCTCTCGTGACTGAATTAACGATTATATAGACGAGACGGATCTCCCTGCTATCTGTGGCTTAGGGCAATGTGTATTGGCACGAATAGAGGACTCGAGCCAATCTCGATGAGTGATTATGCGGTTATTTAATCGAATTTCTCACAACGCTTAGCAAATGCGCTTCTTCTTTAATGTGTGTGTGTGTGTGTGTAACCATGTAGTCAAATAAAATAAGTCTAATATTGAAATTGCTATATTTTCTGTTTTAATTAAAGCTACACGGAAAAAAGTTTTTGTCGCTTATTGCTTTTACATAATTATTGTGCATCTGTTAAAATGTTACATTGTTTTTAATTAATCGCTAAATATATAATAAATTCATTAATGTATTTTTAATGGCATTTTATTGCAAGTATTAGCAAATAACTTTTCTTTTATTACGAAATATAAATATAACTTTTTTTTTATTACGTAATAAAAAGAACGTCAAAAATAATTATTAATATTAATGCGGCTAACAAGCATCTATAGCGAAATGTAAAAATAGAAACTTCCATTTATTTCATTGAAGACTATCATCTATTTGTTTTCAAATTCTGTGAAATTTTGAACTGTTGAAAAACATGCATGTATTTCTTCAGAAATTTATTCAGAACTCAATCAATGTCACATATTTGTTCTGAAATAAGTAGTTTCTCTCCATAAATCGCTCTGATCGATATTTCAGAAGATAAAATAATTCCAGGATAATGGGGTGTGTCATATCTTTTTATCTGTGCAATCTCAGAAAAATGGAGTGAGAAAAACGTACATAAAAGGAAACGAACCCCTTCCTCCTTGATCGTCAATTCCTGTCTATTGCTATTATTTTGCATACTCCTATAAACATCCCTATCCATCAATCGTCGCGGCACGGCGTAATATCCACGAGTGCATACATGTTCCTCATGTATACGCACATATACTTACATCCTATAATGGACTGAGCGGTGAAGTTACAGCTTTTCGATCAAATTTTGAAGTGCACTATATATAAAGTTACCGGCGAACAGTAATTCTCAAGCAATCATCCGCGACGGATTTTCTTGCGATGTTCTTCAAAAAAGAAATGCAACAGAATAAACACAATAAAGCATATTCCATTTACTGTTAACACAAGTAAACATTATGACGTTTTCTTAAATTGCTCTTTTTTAACTTTTCTTTCTTTCTTTTAAAACCATTAAGATTTTTTATTCTATTCTGTTTATCAGTAAGAATAATTAAAATTTTAATTAGAAGAATTATAATCTTCTAAAGTACGGTATTGTGTTTAATATAATTGTTAATAGGTAACATGAATCACTATTGGGCGCAATTCCTTTATCCCACAGCCAATTACAATATTTCATTTAACAAATTATGACCATATTATATGTGCGTTGTTTAGAACGTCAATGATTAACGACCATGGACGACGCCTTCATATTGTATGCTGCTAATTATAAGTCATAGAACATACAAATAAAACGCAAATATCATATATAAACAATAAAATTAATAGATTTTGATTGGTTATTAGTAATAATATTACATGGCAAACTTTCCAACATTGTTCAATAATGCAATAATATTTTCTTCAATATGGTATTATTATTTTTCCTACAGTAAAATGCCAATCAATAAACGGAACAAATTTAGAAGCCCGCAAATATTGACAGATACAACATTTATTATATCTATATTTTTATATAAAGATTTATAAAGGTTTATTTATTTCTGTATATTTCTTATCTGTATATTTATGAAAAGAGTTTATTTTTTCTTGAATTGTCCAAACTATTACTGAAAAGTTGCTGAAAATTTTTTTATAAATAATTATGATTATGAAAACATTAGATATATTTATACACATATATAAAATAAATCATCGATAATATGTATACATATATATATATATATATATATATTTCGATGATTTATTTAATATCAGTTTTTGTACTCTTTTTACTCGGATTTTAATTGTTCGACTTTTATTTTTGTATTTTTTTTTTAAAGTAACTAAATAGCTGGAAAATATTGACTTAGTATTATTGAACTGTTGATGATTGATATGGACAAGGACATGTGCAAAGTTTATGAAACACGCATTTTTATTGCGAGATACGTCATTTGAATTGGTCACTGTGGAATAAAATCATTCACCTAGCGAATCTGCGTATATTCGGTATACACACAGGATTCAATGTACAGGATCGAATTTATTTTAGAGAGTTTTTTCATGCCTGGAGATATTTGGGGTCGTCTAGATGAATTTTTATCTGAATCGGACGTGTCGATGAAGCGTATAGTGCTACAGTTTCGATCTTTGTTAGAACAAAGTAAATTAAACGGCGACGTATAGTAAATCTGTCCGGAAAACAAACATGTACACTCTCCTAGGTACGTTCACGTTTTTACGAATTTACTCTTTTTTATTCTCAAACTATCGTGTCTCCGATTAGTGTAGAATCACTGATTTATCAATATTTCTCGTACGAAGGAATATGAAAAGATAAATAGAAAAAATAAAACATAATGAAAAAGAGAAATATAAAAGTAGCAAAATATTGCCAAAGATAAAATGATCTCAACTGAAAATAAGAGAACAGTGATTTCTACAAATAGAAGTGGCAAACAGTGTTTTTGTTAAAATCAACTATCTACACGTTTTATGAGCTCCGTAACGATACAAAATTTTATATTTGCTCACACAGCAAAACATTCCCTCAACAATCAACGATTCCTTGCTTTCTGCCTCTCCCTGGCGATAGCTGAATTTCTGCTTGTCATTCCGATATTTACGCGGAATTACGGATTTCTCCTCGAAACGAAATACAATCCATTGCCGGAAATCCTTGGCAACCGTACAAGTTGGCAGAGAGGCGGAAGGCTTCTTTAATCTTCAGATACCCCAGGCGCGCAGACAGAAATTGATTAGAAAACGCGCCTGGAAGTCCTGAAACTTTCTCTCTGAAACGAAAGAATGCACACTTGCGCACAAAGTTTTTTAAACAAACATTACATCTTTAATATATAAGTACATATTATAGTCGCATCATATATAAGAAAAACGTCATTTCTTAAAAAAATTATTTTTTGTATGAGTATTGACAATTTCCAATTAGCAAATATAAAACGCAATATAATGACGAATGAATACAAGATATAAATTTGATAATACAAATAGAAATATCTGCACCACATGATCATGAATATATAGTGTCAGTCAAGTTTTAGATTTTACAACATTTGTTTTTATTAAAATTAATCACATTAAAATTGTATATAATATACAATAATTGTTTATAAAATTTTCTTATTATGGCTGTATTCCAAAATTTACTGCAAGTACTGAAAATCTACAGTTTATGTCACGTACACTACAGATTTTCAGTACTGGCAGTAAATTTTGGAACACAGCCTATATTATTTATTTTCCATAATAACTTTATACTTTATCTTTTATTTAAAATACTATAAGAATATTATAAAAACGTTAAATATAATCTGAGATATTTGATCATTTCTTCCATACTGTTATATAATATGTTTTTACAGATTCTTGAGTAAAGAAATTTATAGACATTTGATGGTAGTTTTACTTTACTGTTAGAGAAACTTTATCGTAAGAGAGGCATTTATTTTTTAAAATTTATAGCGACTAACAAATATTATAATATTGTTAAATAGCAAAGACTTTGTTCACAAACCAAATCATATCTCCAATGTTATTTCGCGCGAGTCGCAACTAGTTATTACGGATTACATGATTAATTAATGACTCCTCTATATTCACGGGGATGACGTTTCGTTATGCGAGCACGCTTTGTTGCGCCGCGGCGTCCGACGCCGTTATTGCTGTGCTAATTCATCTGATCGGTCGTTTATTAGCATTACACTCCTAGAATGTAATTCCGTGTACGCGCCGTCCATTAGTGACCGCGTAAACCTATTCAGACATCGAGACAACATTACATTCGAACCACACCTCGCGCGACTATTACAAGCTACGTCATATGAAGAACTTAACAGCAATCTCGTGCCTGCAGGAGCGAAATTAACTTTAGAAAAAAAAATAATTTTGTTTATATAAACTGATCGAAGAGAAAAAATAGAAATATTTTTATTCATACTCCTTTATACAATTTTATATCTTAAGATTTTTTAATGTTTTATTTTTAAATACATGTGATAGCAGTAATAGACAAAGGGATTTCGTAAATAACATAAAAGAAAAAGGATAAGTATACGATACTTAGAAAAAATACACGACAATACATTACGGAAAGATAAATCAATGAGTAATCAATATCTATCTCACTTCTTTGAAATTAATTGCGAGTAAACTGGCAACGAACTTCGAAATTTTCTTCGCCTTCTGGATTTATTCGACCAATCACCATGCACTTCATACTGTCAGTCCATCAAGAAAAAGACACTGTGAAGAAATAAGCTCGACAATTCAACCCTCTCCTTTTCTCGCTGTTCACCCATCCGAAGGGAAAACGAGCGTCATTAATCGCGTCGCGGAAAAAGGCTAGAAAGGACTTCCGCGACTGGCTTTTACCTCTCGCCAAAGACAAAGAAGGAGAAAACGGGAAGCGAAAGGGAATGGAGGATGAAGGAGACAGGAAGATCCTGAAAAATGTCAAAAAAGGAGGCGGCAGCTAGGAAAATGCTGCGGCGTGTTGTCAGGGTGGCTGGGGTCACCGCAGACAAATAGACCGTGTCAGTTTTAAAGCGTCCTTCCGGTGTGCAAAGGCATGCGCCGGTATTCCCGGAACGTGCGTTCTGTGAGAGGATTTTTTCCTTATCTAAGGATAACCCTTTGGTATAGTGACCAACAGCGCGACTCGACAATCATGACTCGGTATTTGAAAACGTTTGATGATCACAAAATACGCAGCGCATTTTAGACGTTTAACAAGAATTGTATGTAATGAAATCGTACATATATAAGGATTATAAAATAAAGAAATAATTATAAAACACAATAAAAAATATGGTAAATCCTATTTATAATTATAAATTAAAATTATAACTTAAACGTAGATTGTAGATTAAAAGAGATTTCAATTTCTTTATCGTAAATTAATATTTGCAAGATCTGAGCATATATTGATCAGTATATATTATTGTAATTGTTCTGAAAAATTAAATAAACGAGATAAAATTTTATACGTCACAAATCAATTATCAAGTTCTCCAAATGCAAGTCAAGTTGTAATTATAATTAAATTAGAAACATTGGTTAAAAATTTTTATATAAATGAAGCCGACTAATTGTAACGTATTTTTATAAGAATACCGCTGAGAACGCTGAAATAAAAATTTGCCTGCGAGATAAATGAGAACATACGGTAGTTATTGAAAAGGAAAATCGTTCGTCCCTCTTCAGAGATTTCCTGACATTTTTCCCTTTCGCACCTCACACGGATATTCCACAGAGTTCTGAATTTATCGGTCTCCTACATTCTCCAGCTATCTTTTTCTAATCTTCTCCCAAGATTTTATGCCTAACCCGCTGGGATCTGAAACATGCTAATGGAGTTTTGTGTCTCTCCATGGACGATCGAATAGAAGAGGTCGAGCTTCTTCGGTGAATGAGATTGCAGAAATTCGCAGCATTTTCGCTACGAGCGAAGTTCCGTGTACACGTTAAAGATATACAACAAAGAATGATAAAAAATAAGCACTCCTTGGCAGAGTTCACAACGCGAGAAACATCCCCTAGGATTCTAACTCGGTAGTTCTACCAGTGTTACGTGACCTAAATCTCAATTTAATTCATCGTACACTCCGTTTCAAATTTGCTTTACCACAAAATTGCTCCGCATTTCTGTCTAAAAATTCTCTTAATCAACGTAATCAAGATCAAGAACTATATTTTTCTCTATTTTACTTCTAGAATTAAATTGGAGACTAGCCAAAGTTATTTTGGTGTGGTAAAAATAAAACAGTTCGAACATTTTGTTGTTACCACATACAGAGAGTACGCATAATATTTATTCTATTTTAAAATAAAAGAAATAAATTATTTCTTAAGTGTTCTGCGGAAATTTAAATCGAGAAAACGCCGCATCATTCTTGACACGGTTGTTTCTTGATTATTACGGAGAACTGCAAATTTATTGCCGCGCGACACGTGATCGCCCTATGAATTCCTCCTGAGAGTCTTTTCCTAGAGTCCCATATCCTAAACAGTCAAACAAATGGCCGCGAAACGGATGCTCGTGAATCTTCTTGATTACCCGTCCTGAAACCACCGTTCTGATGGCGGATCACATGGCCGATCTGCAATGATGCAGGATGTAGCAAGGAGAATAGAGCTCATGGAACGCGTTATACGAACTACGAACAATAGGGCCTTGTATAGCGGCAAGCTATTTGCGATGGGACTACATCCATTTAGCGTTACGGAATTTTAATGACAATTTAACTTGTTCTATATCGAAGGAAAACGCCTGTTGCTGCTCTGACGTTATTGTACCGCGTTGTAATGTTTGCGTTTATTCAAGATAAAAAATACCTACAACAGTTCCTAGTTGGTTATCAAATACCTATAACAGTTCTCAGTTGATTATTATATCGTTATGCGTTAGCGAGTTTCCAATAATAATACTAACGCAATATAGTTTGTTATATAAATAACGCAGAAGTAATTCACTAAGGCAAACTGTATTTGTTGATTTGATATACTTCTAAAAATACCGCAGATGCAAATTCAAAAATATTTCCATGCAATTTAGACATTAAATTGAATTACACCATACTTTTGTGACATAATTACGACACTAAATAATATTTGTAAAAGCAGAGACATGTGCGAGGAAGAAAAGTTTTGTTGAAATAACCATTTGAATAAAAATTTAGTTGGATGTCGTCCAGAGACCTGCATGTAACTACGCGTGCACGCACAAAATGCAAAAGAACTAGTCTAGGTCTTTCCCACGATTTTTTTCCGTAGTCTCATCTGCATTCGAATGTCGCAATTTGAATATTTAAGTTGCATCGTCGAGGCTGGTTATTTTTTCATATTTCTGATGATGCAATTTATTTCGCTATTTTATGCTTACGGATTCATAAATTAATACGCGGGGCAAATATTCTGTGTTCGTCACTCATTTCCTTAGCCACGAAGTTCTAGCTATTATGAAAGTTAGAACGTAAGGGAAAAATGAGATTTCATCTTGAGAATTTGTGACGAACTTGTTGTGCTACTTGTCAATCTGTAGGACTACACGATCGAAGACATTGTTAAGAATTATCATGCCATAGTTCTGGAATTTATCTAAGATTGATAAATTAATAGATGTCGAAAGACTGATAGTCCTGAGAAGAAACATCAATGAACTTATAAATTACCTCTTGGTTTCTTGAAACACGCTCGGATAATTAATTATGGCTTCATAATTAGTTAAAAAATCAGGATACCAATTAACGTGGTGACTTGATTGTATTGCCTAAAATTGGAACAACTACGCTAAAAGAATTTCGGATTCGACAATGAATATTCAGTAATTGCTTTATTTTTTATTTTAAAATGCAAATTGCAATTTAAGTTAAATGTGAAACAACTTTCTCACATTGTTAAACTGTACGTACTTTGATGATTCCGGAGGCTTATAAAATGCATTTAATAGTTAACGAACATTGACACACTTTTGTTGTGATTAAAAGTTTTATATATATATATAAACGTAAAATAAAAACCACTAATAAAGACTCCTTAAAATTCAAAAACTTGAAAAAAAAGGGCAATAGGAGTCAGGTGAAGATAAAATTACGCAAATTCCAAAAATATAGGAAGTAAAACTTCTTTATTACAAACACACACTCTTACAAGTTTCGGCTCACTTTTGAACCCTCCTCAGAGACAATTATGTATAACAAAAATCCTAAGAAGACCAAGGGATACCTTAGCATTGTGAGCTCCCCCACAATCAGAAGTTCGAATAATTGTCTCTGAGAAGGGCTCAAAAGTGAAAGAAGTTTTACTTCCTATATTTTTGGAATTTGCGTAATTTTATCTTCACCTGACTTCTATTGCCCTTTTCTTTC
>NW_017299926.1:1123230-1131847 GCF_001594075.2 Trachymyrmex cornetzi | reverse complement strand
TATATATATATGTAAGAATAATAATAATTTTCTAAAATGACAAATACATATATATATATCTATATCTAAAGGTTTAAAACTAGAGTATGTCTACTGAAAAGAAGAAATATTTTAAGATACAATAAATTGAGATTATACAATATCAAGAAATAAGAAATAATAGAATAATAATTACTTAAATAATTACTTAAAAAATAATTTTTTTTATAATTTCCTTTAGGTCCATTTATAGATTATGTGTATTGAAGAGTGGAACATTTTAAACTAAAAATATGAAAAGTCAACTTATGTTATGATTTATGATATTTGCGATAAGAATTTGATTCATATATGAATCTTTATACTTTTTTTATTAAATAAATGTTTATGTATGTAAAAAGAGATATAAGTATGTAACCTTTATAATAATTATGACAGACATCTCGTTTCAACGATTAAATGACGCGTCGTTGATTTACGTGAAAATAGAGATGGAGAGAAAGAAAGAAAGAGAAAGAAGAGACAGAGAAATATTCCGCGTATAACGACATTTACCACAGGTCGCGTAAATTGGCGGGATAATATATGTCCAAGGCACACAGGAGGCGAACGGTAAAGGGTTATCGTGGAAGCAACGCAAGCGAAATTACAATGCCGCGCATTCGGTAAGCCGACGAGCTTTCGTAATAAAACACGCGCGAAAGGAGCTGTTTTACATTTGCGTTTTAATTAAAAGTGCACCGTGCTTTTTGTCGATTCACGCACACGCACGAACGAAGTTACATGACTTTACGCGAGACCGTTTGTTCGATCGGCCGTTATATTCTGTATTACTTTATTTGACAATTAAACAGTTCGGGGCCTTCTATTTATTTATTGAAATATCCATGTGCCGTGTGCTGTCAAAAATTTCAAAATATATGTAAATTCTCATGTCATTTTTAAACGTCGAATTACGGATTTGTGAAGTCAGTACGTTTTATTAACATAAAAATGTAATAACAGTTCCAATAGCACTTTTCATAGTTCTACTGCAGTTCCTTGTACAAAAAGCGTCCTGTATTTTTTATAATAAAATATTAAAATTGAAAAAAAAGTAGCAGCCGAGACTCTGTATAAATATGAGATATTTTAGGGCATAGAATTCTGCTAGAATTACGGAGAAATATTGTTGGAATTGCAATAAATTTTCAAAACGACACTTTTTCTTCAAGTGTCGTGCTGTCTTCTCTATTTAAGGTGTTTTAATAAAATTAGTAATTGTTGAAATTTTTTGTTTTTAAATTTCCTTTATTGACACAACTCGAATAGTACTAACGGGATCTGTAGCTGAAAGTGAAAATATTTATCTTTTCTTTTATACTTTAGAAAAGAAGAGTCGTTTTAGATTCTTAAAATTAGTACTCCATATATTAAGTATCTGTTATGGTTTTTTATTATGGAAAATGCTTTCAAACTCTTTTATCTTTGAAAGATACTTTAAAACTATGAAAAGTACTATCAGAATTGTCATTATTTTTTTTAAATGATGAATGTCGTGCTAACTTTATAGATTCTTGAATTACTCAATTGATTGCTGCACCGATAATAAATTTAATTTTATTTATTTTTATTAGTATGGTTAAATCTTACATGCTACATAATTGAAATATTATCAATATGCATTCCTGGATGCACTAAAGAAATTTTAATAATAAATCGACTTTTGTTTAACAAAAATTTGATAGAAACCTTTTTTTTACTACAATTTCATAGTGTTTATTATATAATATAATAAAATCAGGATTGGGAAAGTTACTTTTTAAAACTAACGTGTTATCGTTACCGTTATTTGAGGTAAAAAGTAACTCGTTACCATTACTCGTTACCGATTCTAAAAAGTAACGCGTTAAACTTAAAAGTAACGATAAAAATCATTATTTTTCGTTACTTTTTTTTGTAATTATGCAGGATGAGACGAACCTACTACTCACCGATTTTGATGAAATTAGAGTCATTCAATGCATTTTTGCACGAAATAAACGAATCTGGCAGAAAAATAAGTGTCACTCTGCCTCGTAAACTGAGATTAATGGTTAAAGATGATGACTATATTGAGATAAGGAAATCTGTTCTAATTTCATTAAAATCGATGAATAAACCTGTCTTCTGTATAATTATACACTTTTTAAAATGGTAAAACAGGCTTCTAAGACAGAGTATAAATAAACTATAAGGTATGTAGAAACATATTAATCTTTGAACATTTTTATCTTTTATTAATATTTTATATACTTATATTTAATTCTGTGGTATTTTATTATATAATAGATATTTTAGTTTTTAGTGTTCTTATGCTAAAGCGACGACAGTGATTAAAACAAAAATAGGCAAAAAGTTTTTTGTTTATTTATTATAGTATCTATAATTTTATTGTCCGTGACGGCCGTGACCTATAAAAAAAGTAATAATACAAGAGTAACGGGGTCAATTTCGTTACTCGTTATTAAAGAAAATATAACGTCGTTACTTTCTTGTTACTAATAAAAAAAATTT
Organism: Trachymyrmex cornetzi; assembly: GCF_001594075.2. Classification (NCBI taxonomy): domain Eukaryota; kingdom Metazoa; phylum Arthropoda; class Insecta; order Hymenoptera; family Formicidae; genus Trachymyrmex; species Trachymyrmex cornetzi. Next base: position 1,129,333 of record NW_017299926.1, on the reverse strand, counting down.
ACGAGGCATTACCAAATTGTTACCAAAAAAAATTAACGAAACAGTAACGTCGTTACAAGTAACGCGTTACTTCCCAACTCCGAATAGAATATACAAAAAATATATTTTTATTATTAAATATGTGACTTAAAGTTAAATTTTGTATATATTAAATTATTTTCTAAATAAAATTTACTAAATATTAAGACAAAGAAGACAACATTTTAAAAATAATATCTATTTAACGAGCTTCTCTCTAGAACAAAATTTCCAACGTTATTGTCTGTAAAAAATTTTAGCACACACAATGTTAAAAAAATGGGAAAATATTTATTTTAGGAATATCATATTTCCACAAATCTCATGTTATGTTTGTTGCGCAAGTAAAATTTAAACAAAATATATTATAAATATTGCGTTATATCTGCAATAAGGTACGTATTATTTAATATTTGATAATATATCTGACATAAAATGCTGTTAAATCTTGGCAGAGAAAGAGAGAGAGAGAGAATTGGCAGATAGTTGTTATCTAAAATAATACTTGTCAAATTTTTTTGATAAGAAAGTTATACGAAAATTCACGAGTGTTCATATTGTAAGCTATTGTTGTATATAATTGTGTTGCCTGCGTCGGCATTTTTAGAATTCGTTTTTACATGCGGAATTAATTAAAATGTGCAATGTAAAAGTGATGTCCGAACCTCTTTCTTCTCCATATGAACCGACTTGCCACTGCTTCACATTCGCGCTATCAAAGCACTTTGTGGTCGGCCACAGTGCCACAATTGTGTTCGTGCCGGCCGCAAACACGCGCTTCACAAGCCAACGTATCTGTACGACTTCGTAGGATTTTCGTTGGTTCGTCAAGAATAATTAATGAAAATTTATCAGCTCTCTTTCCTTGCACCACAACCTCGTTCACCGGATCACATTTCCCTTGCTAACGCGATTGACGATAAAGCTTTTTACGTTTGTTGTAAATCTTTTGCCACAAATGCCTTTGCGAAATACATTAGCGCATGTTGTGAGAGACAGTTTAATAGGCTAGGCTAATTGTTAATTTTTATGACAAATTCTTTGCAAGCTAGCGAACTCACGTTTTTAACTTGACGCATATTATGGTATTGAAAAAGACAACATTTTTTGCAAACTATCTTTCACAAATAATTAAATAGAAAGGAGAATATTATTATTATTATTATTATGTATTACAATACATTTACGTACTTGCTTCCTAAATTCAAATACATTTTGCTTTGTTAAGATTTCAATTTGAATTTTAATAAAGTATAATTAAGTTTTATGATCAAAATATTTAACGTTGAATATTAAAATATTTAAATGTATAATAGCTTTATTCTAAAGTTTCCTCAATAATCTGTAAAATCGATTCCAAATTTATAGGAAATTTTGTGAAAAGTTCGGGAGATTCCAGAATATATATACATTATATTATATCTTAGTACCGTGATTAACTTATCGTAACTTATTAGTACATAATTACCATCTTTTGATTGAATTAAAGTATGAAGAGTTATAATATGCACCTGTTTCTTTTTAAATCTATAAAGAATTTATTCGGTATCTATTATTTTAACTCCATTTTTTATAAAGATCGAATGATACGAGTATATTCTCTTATGCATGAAGTTATTAAATATTCACGTAAGATATTATTATATATAGATCAAAATAATTCATTTCCATCCAGCGTTATTAAAAGAAATGGTGCATAAAATTGACTAATACGCTTGCAGCCGGAAGTGGCGCGATAATTCATTATCGATTAATCATTGAAACACCGACGAATGTAGCATTATATCCGTACTGCCATTAATATCGATATCAGCTTTCACGATTAACGCCGATTCGCGACGGATTAAACTCGATTCACATCCGCGCGGAATCGGCATTTTATGGGACAGTAATTTACTCTTTAAAAGCACATCACAAAAAGAACTTAGAAAAAATTATTTGTTTTTTCTGAATTTCTTCTTTTTAACGTTATGACAGAAAAAAAATGTCATATGATTTGCTGAAAATCGAAGCCTTATAATGTACCATAAATTAGAATCGTTATAATTTTGGTAAATTTAATTTTTTGTATAAATATAACATACATTTTGTATCAATAATTATCAATTATATTGTAAGAAAGAATAAACATAAAAATTTACATCTGCAGTATTGAAATCTATTTCCACGAGATCGGTTTCAAAGAAACTTCCATTTGTGTACGTTGTGCATCAATTTCACGCAAACGACAGAAATCGAATGCACCCTGCGCAGCTTTAAGGCTCCGCAAGCTGCCAAATATCAGGCAGCGTTTTCCTCGGCGACACGAGTCGCCAGAAGAAACCCTCTCTCTCGGAGGGTTGGGCGACGCGGCGGTGTGTTCGCTTGGGTGTTTCGAGGCCGCGTAGTAGGGAGCTTGCGCCTAGCCAGGCCGACTGGCTCGAGCTTGCGAGCTTTCTAGCAGCAGCCAGTCGCCGGCTGCCGGGCCACGACCTCGCATCAACCCGGTTGCTCGTTCGGTTGGTTCGATACTGCGCGAGACAGCTTTCACAGCCACGTTTCTGCTAATCTCTTGAGTACGCATCTGAGCTTTTAATAGACTACATCTTCTGCTGCAATCTTTATCTACCCATGAAAATGTTACGAAAAGGGACAAGCTCCGTGAAGTTCCGAAAAGACTGCGTTAAAATTTTTAACCGTCTGCAATCTTCCTTGTACAAAGTGTCCAACTATTGTAAGCTTTTACTATCAAACTCGTTATATTAACCGTGAAATTGTTCGATTGATCTGTTTGACTTTCTCATTACATTATTTGCAACAATTATATTCCGCGAGGTGCCAAGTGAAAATCTCCGTGGTGCGCGGACTTGGTCGGAATACGGATACAAGTTTTAAGCGCGGAATTTGGACGTGTAAGAATTTGTGTCAGAGATTGTGGTATCGAGGATTGAAGGTCGAGGTCGAGGGTGTGAGAATTACATCGTGTGAAGCAAGTGACGCCCATCAGTTGTTTTTCCGAGGAACAGCGGAGTATGGCGGATGGGTGACAGACGCGGATCCACTGTAGGCTGAAGGTGTTTTTCAGCGTCGGTGGGACCATGTGAGGCTTCGACCATGAGGGTGAGCATGTGATTATGAAGCTTTTTTTATAAACTTCAGTGGTTAGAGGGTTTCCGTTTTTCGAAATCCTTTTTCATTGTAATACTTTTATGTGATTTAGATAATCCAAGACAAACGCGATTTAAGAAGTCCGACTTTACAAAAGCATTATTGTCTAAACCGAATATTAGAAATCGTGACGCGAATTAGTCAGTATTACGTAAAAAAATACTGTGAATTGTGTTATAATTAGAATGATTAGCGTTGGGATTTAAGTTTCGAATTTACTTTCGTCAAATATTTCCAAACTTCTAAAAAACTATCATCACAATTACGTAAATTTAAACTTACTTTATCAAATTATAATAATGATAACATTACAAATTATAACATAAAAGAAGTTTCGTTTATTTTACAAACATAAAATTTTTTAATATATTTAAACCGAACAATATTCAACAAATATCTACTTTAACTATTTACTTGTAAAAAATATTTAAACTATCACTTGTAAATACTTTTACTTGTCAATACTTTAACTATTTACTTATACAAAATATTTTATAATAATGATTTTTATTAGTATTTAAAATGACATAAACAGTTTTTTATACAATGATTAATAAATGATTTTTTCCCAAGATACATTATATGATCATTTTTATTTTAACTATCATGTTTATGTAGCAGTTACTGAATAATTGGGGTATTTAAATTACTTTCAATTTAATATTAATAAATATTTTTTCTAGAAAAAAAATATATAAACAATACAATTAATATATTATATATTAAATATATTATACAAATATAAAGTTGTTTGTTTTTTAATGTATTGAGAAAAGAACAAATAAACTAAATGCGCGTTAATTAATTTGTTTTTTATTTAAATAGAATTGTGAAATGAATTAATATAATTATTTGCTCTATTAATTTAATATCAAAAGGAACATGAAAAATTTTCACGGAATATACAGAGAGAATTATCGGAAGTTATAATCACGATTTCCATTGAATAACATAGGATACCTAATATAACTTTTCACCTCTTCGTAACAGCACCAATTATTTCATGCTAACTAATCTCTGTAATTGATTAACTGAAAGCAATTCAGTAGCAAATTATTTCTCTTGAAATGTACATTAGTATGGGTACCGACATGCTTTGATATGCACTTGCTACATGTTACTCAATTTCAGTTTGCATGTTACAGATCATTTGCGAAGAAAAAATAATATTTGTAGAAACTGCTCCAAACTTTATTTTATGAAATATATCTTTGTAAAAAATATAACTTGTTAATGAACTTTTATTCGTTTAAAAGATTTTGTAGCCATTTGCTTAAAAACTTATATTAAGAATTTAAGTCTTGATCTAAACAATATCAGTCTGTAATAATTTAACTGTCTTTATGGAATAATTTAACGCCAAATAAAACGCAGTCGAATGCGACAAAACGTATAGTAAAGAATGATTCAAGTGACAACAGATTAAAGTCATCTGGGGAATTAGTGGGTTAGTTCTCCGTTGCCGTCGACCCCCGTAGCACCAACGCCATAATACCCCTAGGCGAATTTTCATCCATGGTAGTTGGAGCGCAGCGTGGCATAACTTCTGCAAACTTAGCTGAGTCAAATTGGGAAGTATCCTGGACTGCGGTACTTCGAAATGACTTAATCGATGATTTTGTATCATCTTAACTATCTGTTAAAATAATTATCTCTTCTAATTTAAATTATATGTACAATAAGGTGTTTAATATTACAAACATAAATTTTTATCTTATCTTTTAAATTCTATAAAACATCCAAATATTTTCTTCGTTACATCCATGCAGAATAAGAGTAGATATAAAATGTGCATTTAATAAGATGTGTAAGAGATTTAAAGAAAATTATATTTAATTTAACCCTTAAACGCCACTGGGGGTCCAAAAAACCCCAAGGCTTTTTCAATCGTATATATATTTTATAATCCCGCTGTGAATCGAACTTCTGGCTTCATCTACCATTAGTTTAGATCCCCAACTACCAGTTGAAAAATTCGCAGCCAGTCGGTCTCTGTATATAGCAGCCGAGCAGGAACGACGCATTTCGAGGCGGGGTACAAAATACCCCAGTGTGTCATTTACGTTGTGCAAAGTGAAAATCGAAGTGATTTTCTATTCATGTTTTTGTGTAAATTTCGTCATTTTGAATTGTAAATATTACTATGGGCGCTATAAAATTTTCTTAGTGTTATAATTATAACTTTTTCACGAATAATTAGATGGAGTATAATTTGTAGGGATGCACCGGATCGTAAAATTATCGGATATCGGATATCCGGATAGAACATGGGATATCCGGTATCCGCCCGGATATCCGAGAAGGCGAGTTGGATATCCATTTTCCGGATACCCGACTGGATTCAGAAAAAAATGGGTTCCAAAAAACAGTCCTTTAGAGAAAATAATTGTAATTTTGTAACAATGTATAACATATTACAGCATCATAAATATGCATACTTGTTTCTAGAACATTTGTATAAGAAAAATCAACAAATGATATCAAATTCAACCAGATATATTCCCGGATACTAATGATATCCGGCTATTCAGTCAGATAGTAAAAAAGTACCGGATAATATCGGATATCGGATACTTTCCGGATATCCAGTGCATCCCTAATAATTTGTCTTCGTACCACAGGACGATATACGATAAGCACCTCGTTTACTTTTGCATCAAATATTCTGAGCTAGAATAAAATTAATGTTTATATGTTTTTGTATTTTTTGTAACATTTTTACATACTTTTGTAATTATGTGCCCAAAAATACTTTTTTCCTAACTTTGTTAAATATATTAAGTCAAATAAATTGTTAATTGTATTTTTTCTTTCTCTAAAATTTTCCCATTTATTTCGCAAAATAAATACTTTTTTTAGAATATCCAGTATCAGACTTAGCTTTATCTAAAAAAAATACTATTTCAGGAGTACAACCTTAAATTTATATATATATATA
>NW_017299926.1:1090554-1122982 GCF_001594075.2 Trachymyrmex cornetzi | reverse complement strand
TATATATATATATATATATATATATGTATAATGGAAAATATTAAAAATTAAAAAAAATATAAGGATTATTTGTTTAAAAAGAGTATTATGTTACTTACATTTTAATTAATTTTTTTTTTTTTAGTATATTTGCAGTAAAATTTCACCATAACTGCAATTACATCTTCTTTTAGAAGCTTTGAGGTATACCCAAACAAATTTTCAAAGTAAAATATTGAAAACTCTAGGAATATACACTTTTTCACTCTGGGGTCCAATTAATCCCGTGTGGCATTTATGTGATTTTTTGACATGAGGTATTTAAGGGTTAATTTACGTATTAGGTAAACTTGGAAATTAAAAGTTAAAACCTATTTTTTTGGATATAACAAAATTTATTAATATTTATATTATATTATCTGAAAGATGATAACAAATCATTCCTAAATTTAGAGAGGTTCCTAACTACGTCGTCTCCGAGATGCTGAACCACTATTCGAGCCTATTAAAAGATGCATACCATGATAAACTCGGAAACTCGTCGCCATACTAGGCAAGTTCGGTCGCAAACTTGGGTGGTAAATTTTATTTGCACGGCTAACACGTCGGTACTTGCCGAAGATTTTCCCCTTGATAGTTTCGGGCACAGGTTGAAAAAAAAAATCGCTCGAGAGACACTCACGACGTACTTCACTTTAAGCTCCAGTTGGCGCGAGAAATTTCGAAAAGTTCGAGACAGGTGTCGACTGAACATCCTCCAAGATAAATTGCACGTCTCGTCTGACAAAAAAAAAATCCTGTTTTAAAATTTCAAGCGATGTGAATTAAACTTGCAAGTATCTGGTTTCGCGTTGTAAACATCATCTCGGCAAAATAATTTTACTGTAATTACAATCTTATTTTAATTGGGAATATTCAACATTAAAATTAGAGCGAAGTCTTGTATTTCCAATGATCCGGTGAATACAGAAATGATATAAAAATGGAAGATACGCTGGTAAGAAACCGCCAATTAAGAACATAATCAGTAACTGCTCTCAGACTTCAGTAAATGCTGGAATCTGCGAGCCTTCCTTGTATTTCAAGCTTGATATTTATATTAGCAATGCAAATTGGAGTCGGAGTTGCGGCTACCGCTGCAACAACATTCAACGGAGCACGACTACACAACATTCTGTGAACGTTTACATAAAAGTGAAATTAGTAGATATAAATAGTTTACATGTGTATACCTCTCTTCTTTTTAAATGTAATGAAGTTGCAATTTTATAGAAGTAATTTCGCTGCAGAATTAAATAAAACTCAGGCTTTAAACACACGAGTGAAAATTATGGTTCTTTGACATCAAGTGGAATACAGTTTCTATTTATGTTTTTTTTTCCAAAGTAATTTACTTGTCAACATAAAATATAGAAAATATTTCAAGCCGTTGAAAAACACAAACAATGTGCATTTACGGCAAAGTACGTATATCGTTGTGCAATGCTATTTGCTTGTGTACTGGAATTTAAAAAACTTCTCGTTAATTATAAGTGAAATAACATGTTTACCTCTCTAAAATAGTTAGAAAATTTTATAACGATGTTATGTTTTTTCATATTCCGAAAAATTTTAGATTCGAATTTATCTTTCTACGAGCATTTTAAATAATTATTTTAGGCATAAATTTAATACACGCGGATTATAAATAAATTTTACATCTTTAACATGTTCCATTAGACATAAAAAACATTTATATTTTTTTATCGAAAAAAAATTATTTTTCTTTTTATAGTCAAATTAGATTAGATAAAATTTAGATTATATAATTTTAATTTAAAATTATGCCTTTAATTAAATCAACATTTAAATAGTTTAAAAGTGGTAAGTTTAAGTACGAAGAAGTTGTTGGAAGAGACGTAATGTCAGATCGTAATGTAGTCGGATTCTCATTAAAGCGAAATTGAAAATGTTCAAATTAAATTAGTTACGTCACTTCCAATATAAATAATCCATTTTAATCTTAATTTATATTTTCTATAATTAATTTTGATACAGAAATATGTAATATATTTAGCATATATTGATGTATAATTATGTATATAAAACCAAACTCGTCAAAATTTTCATTCGACATAACAACTGTTTTCATACAGAAATTTGTTACAAAATTGTGTAGTAAATGTAATGAATACTACAGTAATTGAATTAACGGGATTTTGATTCTCGATCGATTCTATGAAATCCGTTTACAATTGATATAAAATGATTTTATTGTAATAATATATCGCAGTGTGTGTGTGTGTGTTAAAAACAAGTTATTGAAGGAAGACGTGATCGGTATTTTTGATGAATATAAATTTGAATGTTAGATATAGTTCGGTTAATTAGTTAATTATCATGAAACATAATCGATTAATTGAACAAAAATATAATACAAGATTTGATATTGGATACGGCATAAATGCATATACATGCATATTATGTTGCATTATCGTATACATAGTATGTTACCATATATGAACATGCGATAATTGAGCAAAATAGAAAATAGCTGCGCATGTTAGCAGGTATATAATTCAAGATTATTATTGAATTATCTTTATATTTAAATCGCCTTTATTAATAGTAATCTTTATATCTGATATAAAAAGAAGCTAAGATCAAGATTAAAAATCTCGTAATACGTGCGTATGAAATAATTTCAATCTAAAAAACATTTTTTAAAGTAATGTTTAGTTTAAAAAAATTTTTCATTGCTCTATGTATATATTATATAATATATACAAGGAATTTATATTAATATTATTCCAATAAATGCACACCAGAGCAAATGATTAAAAAATTTTTATTTATATCAATTAATCACGTTTTTAACGTGACTATCACTACATGATTCATTATCTATAGATCTAATTCTGTATTTAATTATTGATGAAAATTTTAATAACGAATAAATATAAAATTTATAACATGTATATTGCAGAGTATGCAATCAGTACACACAGTAATAATTTGCATAATCGATATATTATAATATAATAGATATTCTTTCACATACATAATATTTTTAATAATTTTTAGTGTTAGTTGGAATTTTCAATATGATTGGAAATCTCAAAAACAGACGAATAAAATAATTTGTGAAAATGACAGGGTAATTAATACAAAAATCTCTCTTGATAAAAAAAACGATAATTATTTCTTTTTTTTAAATAAAGAGATATATGCGAAATATGAACGATGTAAATACATGTAAATATAAAAGTTCTTGATGGCCTAACCGACAAGAGGGAATCACGATATGCCTGGATCATCGAGAATACAGCCGAGTGAGGGCTCGATTCGCACGGTGCCAGCCGTCTAATTATGTATTCCCTCGTTGATCGAAATCCCCGTTTTCCATCCGAGCGACCATACTCACGCTGCCACCAACGAGACACACTTCGATGGTATCCGCGCCGGTTCAAGCGGAACATCTTGTATCGCTCGTCCATAAATCGCCAACGGGCGCGCAGCGATATCGTTAGCATATGTATTGCATTTTACTAGTCCTGGTATTACCGCCACCGAGGGGATTGGGCAGTTTTACGTCAGATACATAATAGGAGATATTGTACCCGCCGAATGTGCTATAAAAGAGACGTGAGGTGCATCATACACCTACAACTGAAGAACGCCATTAAGGATCAGAAAGAATTGTTTTCAGCTCACCGAAGTCAATTTTGTCACAAATACATTCAAGAAGAGCAATGCAGAAGAAATGATTTAGAGATATCTGATATATCAAGATTATAATCAATCGTTTTCGATGCGAAGGTTTACTTTTAGTTCTTACTATTATATTATTAAATAATATTTTAAAATTGACTGAGCTTCAAAAAGATACACAATTATATTGAACCACATTTGTTTACAAATTACTAAAGTTTATCATTGTTTGAGTAAGTCGATCTTTGATCTTTCCCGCATAAGCGAAGAGAACCAAGATGCTGGGTGATTATATATGGTATTTACAGGAACTTTAGCCTAGAGCAACTATAAGGGCAAGCTGTAGATTGAGAAACTTCGAAATTCCTAGTGTCACCGTGTATGTTGCTCCACGCAAGTTGCGCTGACATCAAAGTGTTCTTTCGCGCGATTCGAAACGTCAAAGTAATAATCCACGAAAACTATGCCGCAGAGTACTTCATAAAATATGTCCCAACAAACTATCTATAATTCTGCAACAAACTATTCCTAAGTGAAAGTCTAAACTTGCATGTAATTTTAAAGTATTTATTCTTATCCCCCTTCTATCTTATCTATAAAGATAACAATAGCGTAGAAATTCTTATATTGTTTGCGCAGCATAGTTAACATAATTTTAAAATATTAATAAAAATGTGCAAGGAGAAAACTTACACGACATTTTGAGAATTATTTTAGTCCCAATTGTACAATAAAACTACTACAAAAATTGCATTCTGCCAATGTCAACACCATTTAATATCTGTAATCTCATGTGATTTACTTTTCTAATTACATCGCTAACATCTAAACGGGACCGACATCTTCAGAGCCTAAGTTACTGGCGAATCCGTGACGTGGATTCGTAATACTGTAATAACTCACAAATCCTACTTACAACACAATCCAACCCAGCATCCGATCGTTCGGCGCGGCATAGCGCAGTGTTCCAACTAGAACCGCAAGTAATTTATTTGGGTTCGCCAGCACGAATACGAATAATCATTCAGATTCTCGCGAACGCACCGTTTTCATAATCCTCTTACATTTTCGGCGAATTGGGTCGCCGGAAATTATATGTTGTTATATTCGCAGTCGGCTGTTCTGCCGGTACATTTCCGTTTTGGATATACTGTACGATTCAGGAATAGAATTGATATATGTATAAAACTTTTATTTAAATTTTTTATTAAACGTAACGACTATAGTTACGCATATAATCTTTATCAATAGACAATTAGTCAAAATTAAAAAATAAAGATAATCGAAAAGAAGGAAGAAATTACGAGATGATGTTGTTGATAGAAAACGCTAAAGTAAAGAAAAACAATTGTGAAAAATAGTTTAACTTATAGATTCTCAAGTAAGAGGTTAGACATTTAGGCAATTTATGATTGATTCGCCATATTTTTCAGGACCTGCTTGAGACAGAACGAGGTAAATAAAAAAAAGAAATGTGTGGATATCCATTTTTACACATAATCAATCTCATTCTATCTTAAGCAGATCATGAAAAATATGGTGAGCTGAACGTATGCTGTCCAATCTCTTATTTGAGGATCTCTAATTTATCTTTGTTTACAATTTTTTATTTACATTTGTTTCTTCCCAATCAATTTATTCGATCAATTTGAATCATTTAATAAGAAACATCTTCTAAAATTGAAACAAGGCTTTAAGCAAACTCTTGCTTAGATTCTCGTTTAAATTTTAATGGATGTTTATTATTAAATAATTCAAATTTTGTATTCATCTTTGTGTAAACAGTAAAATATCTACGTTTTTTTTTTTAGAACAAAATTTGCTCTTTTGATTTTAGTATTTATGGTTGCTGTCTTCTTACGAGATCGTCGATTCTTACGATTATCTTTTTCACTTGCATAATATATAAGAATATTTCAACTGAAGTGCTGACTGGAGTCATTTTTCTTTCTTATCTTTTCGATTATTTTATATCTATATAAAAAGTCTTGCTGGCGATAAAAAAGTGTGGGAAATTGGTTGTCAGTCCGAAAAGCTACTGTCGAAAGTTTCAATCGTCGCGGCGGATTTGCATGTTTAATGTAATTACGTTAATCGACTAAAAAGATTCGAGCGTGCGAACGCGACGCGTGGGTGGAAATAGGTGGAAAAGGATTAAGAGATTCTCGTTGCTTCTTGCAAAGTATCCATAAGCAGCCTGTAACGAACTCAGGCGCAGTAAAAGTTTTCACAGCGCTTTATAAGCGCGCTGCTTCGCTTGAACGAACGCTCCATTACCATTCATGGCGATCAGGGAGCTGATTGAAAAGTTATTATAAGCACTGCTACGCTCTCGGAGCGTTGAGGAAATGAGGAAAACTTAAGAGATGATATAATGTTTCATTATGATCACTTTTATCTCTCACGTAAAACGATCAAATATTTTTTTTATTCTATACCTATAATATTAATTATAATTATTTCAGTATCATCTCTAGGTGTAATTTAAGCGTTAAATAAACATACACGAAATGTATGCTATCACGACTATCAGCACGTGTGACATAAAACTTTGATGAAACCGGAAAAGTAAATATTACATGTGCAACGTTATGTATAACGTTGAGGCCAGCCAAGTTTCCCAGCATATTAATGGCTGCAGTAATCTAAATAATTTATTATTCCCGAACGGAAATGTCCATCTCTGCCATCCTCGTGAAAAAGTGACAACATTATTTCCATCCTCCTGTAAATGGAAAGAATAAACAGATGTGTACGTATATAACGAGAAACGGTATCATTGTGTGCTGGTGCTACTTTTAAACTTAGAGCTATAACCCAGTTTCTCTTTCAGTTCTCGTGCATCTTGCTCTATGAAGCTTATATGTGAAGCTTAATGTATAAATATACTCTTAATTTAATGGAATGCTACTTATTTTTAAAATATCAAATATTTACAAATTTGTATATGTAATCACTCATATCTCTGATATTAGTGAAAACATAAAAAATAAATTAAATAATTCCTCTTTATTGAATTTCTGCATATTTTCTTAATTAATGACATATTTTTAATAACGTTATTGTTATTAATTGCATCTTAATAGCATAATTATTGAAATATATTATAAGTGTGTTTCTTTTAGATATGTTATCCATTTTTGTCTTTTCCAAAACATGTGTTTGTTGTAATTAAAATATATACGTAAAACGCACTAAAACACAAACATTATATATATATATTTATTTATGTATCTTTTTATCGTTAAACGAGATAATTTAAGAATTCTACATGTTTAGTATTTTGTAAAATACTAAAATTGTTTACAAGATTATGTTTTCTCACGGGGATACATTATTGTAAAATTTAATTCCACGTATTATCACATAGCTTCTCACATTTTATTTACAATATAATAGCTTGACTGAAAAATAATTGCTAAGGTAGAAATTAGATCCAATATTTTATCTCTTCCTCTATAAAAAGGCTTTTTTTTTTATAAAATATACTTTATTAATTATATGAAACAGTAAATATCTTAATTGATTATGTTATTGAAATTAAAAACTAATTGTCTCATAAAATTATTATTTTAAATACCTTTCAGATACATATGTTCTCTATAAGCTTCAAAAAAATATGATTCAATTACAAGGTGTTTCTATTCCACGATTGCAAAAGCGTTATGGAAGAGTTAGATCCGTTCCGCAATGAAATATAAATTTCTGATCGCGTCAGTGAATTATGGACGTGCTTGGAAAAACGGCTGACCGGTACTTTTTCCATTAAAATGCTTAAATGATTTAGCGGACGCGCGCGTACACGCTACAACCGCGAAATATTTCCTCGTGGCTGAGAAAGGAAAAGAAAGTGCAAGGCAAGAACGAAATTAATAACAAATGCAACACTAAATGGAAAAATGATATCGGGGCGTGCAGTACCATTTTTAATTTTACGCTACGAGAGCTCGATTGAAAAATATAAAGACCGCGGCTTAGACAAAAAGTAAGAGGAATCCCGCATCTCATCGACGAGGAAAACGAGATAATAAATAAACGAGGAACATTTCGAAGTGAATTATATACTTGAATCGGCGACTGAGGTTATATCGGAGAAAGTTACGGTCGAGTTTGCTAACAAATACGGATAAGGATTTAAATGTAGCTAGCGTCCCTCGTCGTATTCGCGGAAATTGATTTCCTTGGAAAAAGATGAGCACGACTCGAGTAATGCGACTTTATTGGAATAACGAGATTTCGTGTTAGGTTAGCGGTTTCCGAGATATTTGAGAATGTCTAAGAATAAAAAGATATTGGTTCAAGCCAATGATTAATCGCATAAATATTGTCAGCATGTTTATAGAAAATAATATTTTGATTCTGTCATAATAAACTATTTTAGAAAAACCATGTAAGTTTCTAATTATGAAGAATTTATCAATATTGGATGTTCTCAAAATTCAAAATTTCTAATAATAATTTTTACTTGGAATATTACCAATATTAGAAGCATTGTTTCTCGTAAAAAGAATGAAACATACTATTAATAATTTTAAATTGTAATAATCTAACAAGAAAGATTGTACTTTAATGTAATAAAAATTTCTAGTAAAAAGCATATTAAAGAGAATATTTTGAACTCTAAGTCTAAATTTCAAGCAGAATTGAAGATTTCTACCTTTTTTTAATTTTGATAAGATCGAATTTTTAATTTTAATTTTTTTGCGTAAGAACATGTTTTTACACACATATAAGTACAAGTATATATCGCATAAGAATTTTTTATTTTAAAGCAAGAATATAAATACGATTATTACAATCACTTTAAGGTAAACGTAATAATTTGTATAACAAATTGGCGCAATACTACAAGAAGATTTGGATGAAGTATTGCAACTAATATAAGTGATGCGATGCGAAATGAAACAATGGGGAGTAGATGAATGAATAAATGGAAATAAAAAGATATCGTGCCAAAGAGAACGATGTTTGCATAATATATGAAAATTTCGAAGCTATCCTCTTGGGGAATCATGAGCGGGTGAGCCTAGCCAAGAGATGAGGGTGGTACTAGGCGGTAAGGTCAGAGTGGGTGCACTCCGGTAGAAGAAAAAGTCAGAAAATAAGAAGAATTTGCGGGTTACAGGAAGCAAGGCGGCAACAAGAGTCGCTGTATTTCCGGGATTCTTTTACCCTTACTACATCGTCATCGCCGTCGTCGTTGTCGTCATCCTCCATGCGCCTTTCAGTCAGCTTGTTTCAAAAGTTGTTTCTTATTTATTCATGAATTACGCGACGCGCGCTCTGCCGCATCAAAGGCAGACGCTCTGCGCAAAATATACCGGCGAAGAAACTTTCCATCCACCGTGCCACCACGGAAATCCGATGTTATCCTGGACTAGAAGCTGGCAGGATTAATGGATCGATAGACCCTCGATCGCCCGACGTAGCCTGAAATGCTAGATCGATGAAAAACTTTTAAGCGCGGTTTTAATTGGACGACACAGTATCCCACCTGCCGCAGTGCAGATAACGCTGCAATAAAATGTTAAATATTTTATAATAAATTAAATACTTGCTCCTGTCCGTCCGTCAAGACATTAAAAGCTAACATTAATAGCTTCATCCGCGTTGTCAATTTTCGTAGCAAAGTAAGTCCAGTTTACTTACTCTTCTGACAAAATCAATAAATCACATCGGTTTATATAGGTATCTTATTGAAATTCATAGAGAAGAAAATAAACATACGAGAGAGAGACTTTATATCTCTTTTATTATATTTCTAAAGTATCTCTAAAACTGAACGTTTATATTTATGGTTTGTATCTATGAGGTTTTAAAAATTTTTAATTTTATGCATTCCAGAATAAATATGCGCGTGCGTATATAAATACAAATTACGTAAATTATTACGCATTTGAAATTTTTACATGTTTTATCAACATCACATTTTAAATTATATATTTTACTTACTTCTTATTTATATTTTTTACGTTTACAAACAAGATATGTACATAACGAGAACATCCTATTTGTTATCGCGCACTCACTCATTCGAGATAATCAAAAAGTGGAAATAAAAACTTTGATTTCCGTCTTAAGACTTTTCTTGACCCGCTCTATTTTTCAAGATCAAATGGCACCGTAATCTTAGCGTGATGTGAGCTCGGGCAGCTTCAAGATTCACGGCACGTCGAAGGACTTAATTCGCGAAACGTCCAGAAAGGTGGTAAGCATGAATAATCGCTATGCCATGTTCCTCGACTTTTGCAGACTCGGCCGCTCGAAAGCGGGGAAACCATCTATTACGCATCATTATCGAGTCTCGATTTATAATCCCCGCGAGCATGCAAGCTCCTGGACTGACTTCTAATACTTTATTGAGCGATCGTTCGGTTCCTCAAACCGTGTCACCATTGAATCAATATACTTAAGTGCTGATATTAATAAACTTTTTAAAAAATATGTAAATCTTTTTAAATTTTTAAACTAGGTAGACTGTACGTATTAATTATATTGTTTTATATTTAATTTTTTTGTTTTATTTGGTTGAGCATTTTAAAAAAATATTGAATCTAAAACATGACTTGTAATGTTAACTCAGTAGCTTTTCATTTAATTTTATTTGTAAAAATAAAATTCAGTAACGTTTTATTTAAATTTGATTTTAAAAACTTCGAAAGTTAAATAAAAAAATAGGAAAAAATGAAATAGTCTAAATTCATTACTCAATGTAATATATTTTTTAATCTACAAATATTAACTTTTTGTACATGATTAAATACACAACGTTATAAATCTCAATAACCGACAGTCCAGGAGTTTATATTATATGTAAAAATAATTTATAAAGATAATCCAGATCGTTTCTTTCTTCAATGATTAAATTATCGAGATATCTTTTTTTTTCTTTTCGTTGCTCTCTCTTACTTTTCTGTCCTACTTTTTAAATAAAGATCTGAGTAATCAAGATTGAGAATAAAAGAATCACATGCCTCATTACTATAGTAATTTTTCAAATACCCTTGGTATTTGATATTAGCCGTATATATTATTATAACGGAGTCAAAATCCAGTTATTTACAAGTATCGATTGCTGTTGACATACTTCCATATTAAAGTTTTAGCTAACCCAATTAAACTATAAGGATCTCTCGCATCGAAATCCTTCATATAATGTTATCGTCTAACCGCGATAACGAACTTCTCGTTCCCCCACAGCGTTTGTCGAACGCAGAAAGAGAAGCCGGAAAATTTAATACCACTCTCATCGATGTGACACAACGCTTAAGACCTGCTCGGATCGTTCACTGTAAATTATCGTGCTTCTTCAAATACAAGTGCATGACGGTTCCAATGTTACGAAACCATCCATTATGATTCATTGCTTAAATTTGCAATCGACAACGAGGTACAACAAGTAGATGTATTAACGATGGTCTAATGAAATCTGATCAATATATACGTTTTAAGATCTTTAATTTGCAATGCGAAGAAAATTCGACAGATGCAATGACACTGCTATCTTTGACAATTTACTTAAATATACTTAAATAACTAATAAAAATCTTTATGCATCCAATATATGTATATATTAGCAGTAATAATAAATAATTATAATATATTAATTTATATTATTTCAAAATACGGAATAATAATATCTTGATATTATTGATGATTGATTAAACTATCTCTATTATATATTGCATGAAGCGTAACTAAATATCTTTCTACTAATCGCTATCGAATTATCTGTTATATTCTGTAGATAAAAATGCACAAAATTCAGAAAAATAGATCAATATTTTGATTTGCTCGAAGAATAATTCATGAATTCGCGAGCATGAGTGATGATGCATTAATCGGTAACTATATCGTTTTTCAGTTCGTATCAGAAAACTAGCGCGCACGATGCAACGTCGTCTGATTTACGATCTGTTGAAAGTTTGGGGGGGAAAAGGGGGGCATACGTTATTTTGATATAACATTTCGTCAGTGTCGTTTAAACTAGTGTCATAAATCGATCTCACACGCGAATGCACATTGCGATTTACGCGACACAATGAGATCCCACGCTTGGAAATATTTACCAAAGTCAAAATAACGATACCATGCGAAAGTAATAAATTCACCGCAGGGTAGGACAATTCAGGAAGTGGGAAAGGGATTGAGGATTTTCTTTTACTTTTATAAATTTCCGATGCACTCAAAGTTCTTTTATATCGCGAACGTTTTCATGAACGTCTTTCCATTCCCTAAATGCATCTCGATATACGCACAAAATTGCTCGATTTCTTGTCCTAGCGCGAACAATGTCTTTGATCTGTTGCCTCGAATAAAATACGCATCACGAATCATCAATGATAGAGAACGATAATAAAAAAACTCTTCTATTTTATTATTTTACAATTTTTTTTATTTATTAAATTTAATCTTATTTTCTAAACATAAATAAACTTTAATATTTTAATTGAAAATTTTAATATTTTTTTTAGATTTTCTAATCCTCTTTTAAGTGAAATAATCAACTATGTACATTTTTATTAAAACAATTTTTATTAAATAATTAGTGCGTAATATAAAAAATTTGTTACTTACCAATAGTAACTGGTTGTTATACTGTACATTGTGTTTATACACATAAGAAATTAAAAGATATAAATTATAATATTTGATCGATTATTAATCAAAATCAATGTTACTTAAACTTATAAAATCTGTCCTAGTTGATAACAAATGACAATTAAATCAGTGTGATTGTAAATACAATTACCACTAATAAAAATCAATTAAGTATAATCAATTGCATATAAATTATAACAATATAACTATAATAACTTCACACAATTCTGATTATTGACAATTCTGAGTTGCTAAACTATTTAAGATATTGATATTTTCGTATCAGCTTCTAATTTCAGTTAATCTTCAAAATATACGCTATTTAAATATTATTGTAAATATTACTGTAATAGCAAAATTATGTATAATAATAAACGTGCGCGGATATTATTTTACTATAGTTAATACAATTCATCTCCTGTGTTTTTTACATTATTCTCTAAAATTTATCTCTATAGACAAATTGATGCAATATGTTTTATAATAGATGAAATATGTAGGACACAAATAAAAAATATAAATATTTCTTCTTTTCCTATCGAATTTCTCTCTCTTGAAATTATTAAAAAATAATCGCACATACACAGTAAAAGATTCAAATATTTTTATACATTTTTATTTCTCCGAAGTTATTTTAACTTCCTCTTTCAATAAATTTCTATTTTTAAACGTTGATAGCAATTTCAATATAAATTTTATAATTTAACTCTCTCTTTGTACCGCGTGAGAAAGATTTCCATTTACGGTTTTTATTTTATTTTACTTTATTTGTGTTTTTATCTGTATTTATCCTATCGTGATCCATTATAAAATCGTGGAATACTAAACCTCATTTCAACGAATGGAGACTGTGTAACAAACATTGTGTTACAAATTTTTGAAACGAAATATCTGAAGCATATTTTGAAGGTAAACTTAGATATTATTGATATTGTTTAATGGCATGGCTTTAATACAAGTTTGCAATTCTCCGACGTGCGTCTTAACTATGCCGGCTGTACGGCTTACGAATATCTGCAGGAAACGCCTTAGGCATGCCACTGTATACCTTAGTGCTCCAAACGTTTACAGAATGTCCCCGAGATGTACCATTGTCTGTCCAAATATTCAGAATGTCCGCACGATATTCCGCGGACACTATTATGCTAGTTAGGTTCTGTACATTGTATGCTGTTTATTACGTAATCGCCAGATATACTAGCTCATTTAAATACGCACTAACGTGCAGCTGCACGCATCGTGTGTATGCATATGAGATGCAAATCGCGACATATAATTATATATCGTTTATGTGTTTTAAGATTTGAGCGCCGGCCGGCGACGTAATGAATTGACGGATTATACCGTACAACAGAATTAAATTTAAATTAAGGATTTTCATCACAAGACAAAATGTCTCTCTATTCCATAACGTATTTAAAGTTGAGTTTCAATTAACTAAATATTATTCAACCATGTAATCATTTGCGTCGCTAATGTATTTTAAAATTAAATTCTATATTGAATTTTTGTTAAAATTTTAATATTCAGTTTCATTCAGTTAATTAACTGTACATTTTTGCTAGCTACACACAAACTCCAAAACTTGATTTGTCAAAATCGCTCTCTCTCTCTCTCTCTCTCTTTGATTTCCTACTATATGTTGAATAAACTACTATAGAAATCTCGCTATTCAATAAGAGTTTTGCTTTCATAGTTTCTTTTCAGTATTTACGAAAAAACATCCTGTGTTTTTGATATATTATTTACAATATAAATCAATCATAATGCAACTATCACACATTCGCGTATGATTTGCAAAAAAGTTAGTAAAAAACTCTTGCAAAGATTGAAATAGTCGAAAAAGAAGTACAGCATTCGATAAACCAGACACGTAGTTTCTCTGACCGGCTAACGCCTTGTATTTCTTCGCTTATCGATTTAACTTACGTATTTTCATTTCGCGAAATATTCACATAGGTATGAGATTTTCCGTTCTTCGCTATATCCGTCGTGAGTATTCTTCTGAACTTGCAGTCAGATTTCAAGTCGAGCATAAAGTCGGCAAGCACATTCGTTGAGCATGTGATTTTCAGCTCTTTTTGCTATCCTGCACTTCTCTTCACTCATTCCTCCTCTGCTGAGTCCTGTCTCTTTTTTCTTATTCAATTCCTCTTATCTTTTCCTTTCCCCCCCCCCCCCTCTCTCTCTCTCTCATTTTCTATGATATAAAACTGACAAGCAAAATCGTCGAACACACGATTTCGCCGGTTTTCTGCCTCTATCATGCATTCCACTTTTCGTTTTTTTCTCTCTCTATTTATTTCCTTTTTTTCTCTCCTCTTTCTCTTTTTCTCAGCTCTTGCATTACTCATCCTCCGTCTTATTTTTTATTTCTTATCCTTCGTTTCACTCCTATTCTTCACTAATTTCTCTTTTACTCTTGCTTAAAATAAAAGAAACACCCACATTCTCTCGTCGAGCACGTAACTCTCCTTTATTCCGCCTCTCTTTCTTCTTTCTCGAGTACCTTTATCAAGTCTCCATGATCCATTTCTTCATGATTCCTTTGTTCCATACATTGTTTCTTTTTTTTAAATATCAGTTTTTTGTTTTTATTCTTTTTATCGTTATATTCTCTTTCCTTTCCTCTTCTGCATTTTACATCATTCTCTTCAATCCTTTTCGTTTACTTCTTCTATTGTATAATTTTTTTGCAGTTTTTCTCGTTTTGTTGTCACCTACTTCCCTCTTTCCTTCATATTTTTTTGTTTTCTCTCTTGTTTTTTTTCACGCTTCCTTGCTTCCTCTCTTTCTGCGTTTTATGTTATTGTTTTTTCTGTTTTTCCGTTTATTCTTAACTATGAAGTTGTCCCCGTTTTTTTCACTATCTTCTTCGCTTCTATCGTACTTTAATCCTTTTTTTCTTTATACTCTATTTTCCGCTTTTCTTTTTTTATTTCTGCCTTTACTTCTTCTCTTTCATGCATTTTACACCCTTTTCCTCCGCTCTTTCCTTCCGTTCTTTTGTTATTCTATGCTAACTTTTCTCTGTCCGCCATCGCAATTTCACCTTGGGGTGTGTTTGCGTTTATACTGACGAAAGCTTTTGTTCGCGAATTGAAATGCCCTGCAATTACGAGGCTCGCGGGAAGTATCACCTGTCGCGTGACGCAATTTCTTCGTGGCTCATTGTTATCACTCTCTCTTACTATTCGCGGGATGGCTAACGAGCTGATCCCGCATCGATTTTACTCGAAATTTTGTCGTGTGCCCCTACAATCCATCGAATACGGTGATATACAAAAAGCCGAAGGCCCGATCGGCCGTCGAGAGCCCGGCAAGTCCACTTTTTCAAAGCCGTTACATGAAAGCCGGAAAACAGTTTGGTTGTATTTTACTGGAATGCCAAATAATGAACGCGCTGCAGTTTTGTGACTAAATGCGCAATGCATTTCAAATGTTGTTAAAACTGAACGTTGTCCAACGTTTAATTGATTTTTATAATTAAACGTAGAATTCAATCAATCTATTTTATTCCATTCTCTGGAACGTGTTATCTAGTAGACGTATTTTATTGTCGTACCAATTAAATAGCTTATTATAGAAGACTTCTCTCTCTCTCTCTCTCTCTCTCTCTCTCTCTCTCTCTCTCTCTTCCTATTTGTAGATTTAATTTCAAAATTTTATAAATTACAATGAAAAATAAGCAAGAGAAACTGTGACTTTACCCATTTTCATAATAAACGACTCAGTTAATAGCCCTGACGATAATTTAATTTAAAACAATTTTGTATAATAATATGCTAAATAATAATATCTTTTAAATAATAAATAAAATATTTTTTAACATAATATGTAATTAATTTAATATTAAAAGCAAGCATCCGTGACCCTCTTTTAAGTATTTAATTACTCTACTAATATGCTTAAATAGATTAACTGTTTGCTTCTCGTAATTACACTTTGTTATTAATATATATACTAACGTTTGAATTATGAAAAATATGTCTAATTACTGTTATAATTAATTATAAAAGAATTGAAAACATTTGTATTACGGTTAAATATTTAAGAAATAATTTTGCTAAATCAGAAGCGATTACTGATATATCTCTGTGCAAGCAAGCGCTAAATACGCTTTTGTTGATTAATATCTAGATTGTCGTCTATTCAACTCGATGCTGGTTTGCGATTTTGCGTCCTGTTCACAGCGTAAGTACATCAAACACGATTACATAGCCGATGGGACTTGTAATATGTCGGAGTTACACGCGGTATTTCGGGCGGTAATATCGACGCAATTTGTCTTTGATACACACGAATTTCGCTGATAACGTTATGGTTGTTATTTTGCAACTTTATTACGCACGCGGCTGCTTCTCGTTCCGCTACTATTAATGCTATGTTTATGCAACGAATGATGGTTTCGACATTTTACTGTCGTACATGCACTTATATACACACACATACGATATTTAACGATCGTATTACATTCAACAGATCTGATCCGCTTTTATTGCATTTCATTTACATTTATATTTTAACGCATATTTTATTCTTGTATTTAAAGATGTTATGCGAGACAAAATACATATATATATAGTTATTGATTTTATATTTATTTTTCATTTTAATGTAATTTTCAATATAGTATGTATTATAATTATAATTGATAATATTTTTTGAAAAATAAAACACAAATATTTTTTGTCACGATGTAATTAAAATAAATTTTCTTCTGTTTCGTTGAAGAATGATTATTTATTAATTATTTTAAGATAAAATTGATTGGATTGGAATAAGCATTCTTTTCCGATAATAAAAATGAATCATCCGTGAATGAGTAATAGTTAAAGAATGGCGAAAGTTTTAGAGTTTCAAAATATAGATATAAAAATTTGACCGAATCTATCATTCGAAAATGTCATTTAGTTAATTTACAGTTATGATCTAAAATTTAGGCGAATCTACAAATAACGTTCGATGAGCAGGCACTCTAAATTCAAAGCAGTTACCAATGGAAGAAATCAGCGCCGTGGGATTTCAACGAGATTCCCAGATGGCAAGAACGACCCACATTACATCAGTTCCCACGCACTTGAATGCCGAAGAAGTCGTCCATTGCGCTGTTGGTAATGCTCTTCCAGCTGTATGTTTCGCGTAATTGCGGAGAATTTCAGTGACATATGAGGCGAACGTTCTCTCATGTAAGTCAGCTCGATCTCACCAAATCGTTGTGAATGCGTTTTTCGGCACCTCGATCGCTCTTCTTTTCAACAAAAGCGCCGAACGGTGAAACTTCACTTTGTAATTTCAGAAAATTCTTCAACCATTTTCTCCCATCGAAGAAGAGAATATAAGTTTGATTAATAGTTCGCTAAAATGTTCTTCGCTATCGGAAAGGAGAAAAAGATTCGAAGGAATGCGTTTTTCGTTACTAACTGCATTCTATAGTTTAAAAAGAAATAATGGAATTCGGGACTGCAATTTTAAGAGACGCGCTGAGATAGATTAAGAGAACTGCTAATCCTTTTAGTTAATGATACGTAATGAAATAGAACTATTTGTTCGTAGAAGTATTCGTGCTATGTAGCATCTTGCCAGAAAATTCCAAACATTTTATATTTAACAAAGAGAGAATTCTTTTAATACCTTTATAAATCTTTTTATAAATTAATGAACAACTTATGAAGTTGAATAATACATCTGTGTAGAGAGACAAAAGTTTTCTTTAGATAGTAAATAAATTTCTTGAGATGTCACAAATTAAATCACGATAGAATTAATATCCGCGACAAGCATTTATAATCCCTTAATGAAAACCTGACGCTTTTATGAGCGGACAACGTCATATTATACAATGTCTTCTCTTACACGACGCAGTAATTAGTTGAAAATGCATACAGTAGTGCAAGCAGTTGGTTACATTTTACTTAATTGAAGAGTATCTAAATGATGAAAGAGAAACAATTGCAATTTCAACCGTGTAAATTCAATTCCTCTTACTTAGTACTACTTCCGTCGATTAACTTGTCGCTCGGCCAAAAAAAAGAACGCACCGCGAATTAATTACACTGTCAGGTGAACGCTATGTCCTCACAGGTTATACAGTCTCGTTAAAAGGACTCGTATCCATGTACTTTTAATCTTGCGCAGTGCGAAATTCTGCAAGAAAAGAACTCGTTCAATGTCGCTTGTATTTTCATACCGCTGTGGAACGCTTTGACCTCCTCCGATTCCTTTGTTGTACGAAATCCGATATTGCGCTATTCCAGTTTCGCCTCT
Source organism: Trachymyrmex cornetzi (assembly GCF_001594075.2). Taxonomy (NCBI): domain Eukaryota; kingdom Metazoa; phylum Arthropoda; class Insecta; order Hymenoptera; family Formicidae; genus Trachymyrmex; species Trachymyrmex cornetzi. Next base: position 1,104,445 of record NW_017299926.1, on the reverse strand, counting down.
GTGTGGAATGAGAGGAACACTTTTCATTTATCGATATTCTTAACCCTTTGTTCCTTGTGGAGTGTTGGGTAACGCCAGAAGTTCTCTCTTCCTTGTGTTACCCTCCTTACAGCAAAGGATAATTGAAACTCTTAATCCCGTAGAAGCTTATATCGAAGAGTAAACTTTATCGATTTTAACAGTTATTCTATTGTTAAATAATATATAACCATGTATTACTCCGCCATATAACGTTTTTCTAACTTATATAGTTGCACATAAAACATTTTAAAACAAAGAATCATTGTAGTCGCAATTTCAGTTCTCTTCTGTTCAATTCTTGTTGTTGCTTTCCCATATCTAGTGATGCTGGTTACATATGTTTATCTAAAATTATGATTACGTGATATTCAATATTTCGTTGATATTGCTGTGCAACCAATATTTTCCAGCATTACGCAATCTTATTGTATTACATTTCTCTGGCACATGTATTAAAATGAATTGGGAGGATTAAACAATAAGTTGGAATAATTAGAGCGTTAAGAAATGCAAAAACCTCGTAATCATTTCCTAACAGGCTCGAGTCGCGGTTTATGTAAATAACTGGTGATAATGGTAGAAAAAAATTTCATAGGACTGATATTAAACCAACTCGAATGTACTCGTACACCGAAGAAGTTCACGCGGGCGACAGTAATCTTATGTAATTGCTGAGAATTCCAATGGCGGAACAAATATAAACTGTTACACGGAGAGAATTTTCTTTTAAAATTTACCCTGAAAATATGGTGATTGTGGTACAATTTGAGAGAGATTTATATCAAAATTCTTCGAAATACAATGTTGTCCCACGATTGTCATATTTTCAGGGTAAATTCTAAGAAAAAATTCTCTCCGTGTACTCGTGTGTAAACTGAACCACTTTTGTTTAACACTTTTATTCAAGCCATTGGAATAGCATCGTACCGGAAACCACTCTGTGCAACGGCGTTTATTTGTGCGTATTTTTAAACATGCCCCGGTAACTTCTAAGAATGCCATTTGCGCTACAATTATCAAACGCGAATTTTTATTTTAGTTCTTAACTTGTTGTGAAGCATTTTATAATTTTCAATACATATTACTTTATTAAAAAATTGAAAGCTTGCATAACTAAATAAACGAGATATATTCAACTGAAATATGACTTTAAATTGAAATATATATTTTATTTTCTGTATTTTTTCTTGGTAAATTTAATGAATAAGACATTATATTTTCTAGAGAATTTCTCTCCGTGAAATATAATTAAATGTAGACATTGTCTAGTATATTTCTTTGACAAATAGACACATAGATCAAAATTTAATATTTTTGAGAAGCATGTATTTAATAGCAATTATGTAAAGTTTCTATACTTAGATATTACATTTGAAATTACTTGGTTATATTGTATGAATAGCTTTTGTATATTTGAATAGTTTGCGGTGGCACCGCTTATTCTATGTAATTGCAAATGACTTTGTCGTTATAAATCCCTAACAGAGAATTATCTGTACAAACTCACATATATATCTTATTTAATTCGTTGAAATTACACTTTATACTTTTCATCGTAAATAGATCCGATTAGCGATAATCTTTTCTTCTTCCAATGTTAAGCACAAAACTGTGATAATTTAAGATAATTTTATCATAATTAATTTTAAAATTTTGCATATTGCACATTCGCTACTTTTCCAAATGATCAAAACTAATAGAAACATTTGTTTTAAATAATGATAGAATACATCTCGAGATCGGCTTTAAAATCGAAGAAAATAATAAACAAAAATTTGAAAGAAACAATTACGCACTTGATTAAGTTACTACTTTAAATATACCTACACAGGATAAAAATTTAAAAGCTCTGCGAACATAAATTCAATAATGTAACAAGTATAAATGATCAACATTAAATGTAACTTCTCTTGAATATTCGCAGATTTTAAAATTAACGACGGTCTGAGAGAAAGTGACGCAGACTCTATAATGCACTTAATATAATGCACTTTAAAATAAACACGCGACAGTCTCACAAAACACAGACTGAAGCGGCCATTTCTCACTTTTTCCTCGTTTATAGTAGCTCGCCGCAATTAATGCTAATCTACGCATAGAATAAATGAGAGAAGAAAATTGAGAATACAGCGTGAAGACGACGGGAGCTACATTTGGAGGCTGTGTCTCTTGTGCAGCTCTTAAATATTCGAGTGCATTTGCTCGTCCGTTGTTCATGCTCTCTAACCATCAACCAACGCGGAAATAGCTTTTCCTTCGCTCCGATGTAATATACCCAAATCCACCATCGATCGCGCCTTCCTTAAGACCGTCTCGAAATGCATATCGTACTGCAGTAGTATCAAGTTTAGTAGTATCGAGCGACTGGCTTAAGTTTTCACGTTTATAAGGTGAAAGATATAATATGAGATATTTCTCGAAGAATTTAATCCCTTTCTCTTTAACTATTATACTAGTACCTTGAATTTCGCAGATAGGTATGAACAATGCGTTTTAGAAATAAATAAATAACTTATGCCATATATTCAGAATATTTCAGCACATGTAAATGCAATTCCTGCACTTGCACTGCACTAAATTGCTGAGGCTACTTTGAATATTTATTATATTGAAAAAGATATATGTCCTCAAACGTGCGCTAAAGTACACCACTCGCTTTTATTTAATATATATAAGTAATTTCTTTGTGTGTGTGTGTGACATCAGACATTTAGTTCACCCTGTGCAACAATAATTAATTACGCTAATTAATTTTGACGTGTACGAGTTCGTAAGATTAAAAAGAACAATAATATACTTTATGCTACATTAAAGCTTTTACAAACTGTTTCTTATAACAGAAAGCATTATATATGGAAGCACGAGAAAAAGAGAGAGTTAAATAACATAAAGGACACGGTTTTATTTATCATACCAGCTGCTGTAGGGACTTTGCCTTTACAAAAGAAACATATACATAACTACTTTCAGCTGTAACTGTGTCTTCGTAAACTAATTTAATTTAATTTACCGTTCTAATTTGACCAACGCGGGCGCGTCATAAACGAATTCTTCATAATTCATCCTACATAATATATACGAACAACCATTGCGTTGAATATGAGTTCTACTAGACTTCCTACTTACCTACAACGAATTATAATTAAACAGAATATTCCAGTGTTTCAAGCTCGGCAATATTGTGAGAATTAGAGTAGGATGTAACTCTGCGTCAATTCCTTCCCCTTTCCTCTTTCTTCCAATCTGTTATGAGCAACGAGAGAAGAACGCGAGGGCGTATAGCTCGAGTAATTTCTCTAACTCCGTCGTCGAATACTAGCAATAAATTTTAACTCCGCGCGGCCAATTGGAAAGCGAGTAAAACGAGAAGCGTAAAATCAAAAGGAAATAATCGTGAAATGGAAAGAAGAAAACAGGACAGAAAAACCATTTTCTTAGTTTGTAAATTTTTAAGACAAGAAAAACATGGAGAGAAAAAGTATTGAGTTGGATTAATAAAATTGCAGAAGACGCGAAATCGGAGTCTTTATGAACCTGCATTTACACGAATCAGTGTATCCGAAGCAACGATTTTTCGCTCTCTCATCACAAGGATTTATTTGTTTAAGCGTGATAATGAGTCGCTTTATTTTCTCGCTCCGCACTAGCTTTACTAGACGTCATAAGGATTACTTTATTTTCAGCACTATTGTTTTCATTCACGTAGAAAGAAAATATTACCTTGCAATTAAGTAACAAAATTTTATTGCTAAACTTTTCACGCCCAAATATACATACTACATATTCATCGAAGATAATTTTTTAATCGTCGTTTTTACAATAATCGCTGACATTTTAAAATTATATACAAAATTTTCTTGCACAAATTTTCTGAATAGACATTTCTCGTCTTTGGAACTGTAAAATTTTTTATTTATTTTAGTAAATTTTTTAAAATTGTGTGAATCTTGACTATCTGCTATGTACAAATAATTTAACGCATTAATCTATACAAACTATAAGAATATACTATATTTTTTATATAAATTACATCTTAATTATATTTTTAAATAATTTAATCTGCAATTTATGAATTTTTTAATGTAAACTTATATAGTATTTTTATATTTTGGTAATTTAATTAAGAATATAAGAATAAATATAAAGTATATAAGAATAAAATCTGCTCTAAAATTTAAATATAAATTAAAATTTAATTTTTCGATTACATAAAAAATTAAAATTATTTCAGTTATAATTTGAAAATTATTAGTTAACAATTGAATTTTTTAACAGTTTAAAAAAGCTCGTTTTTTAATCGAGTAAAAGCAGATATTACTACATTCATTGTTGCCCTTTTATATAGCGCAAAATTGATTACGACTTACCCTGTTCAAGGACCGTATGCAGTTTTGAACGTGACGGTTTATGGTAGGATTTTATGGAATGCGCCGATGTACATGATCAATTTCACCGCCCGGAAAAAAGATGTATTTTCTCAAACGAGAAGCGTTGCACCACGGCAAGTGGAAACTCCTTGACATAATGAAAAATAACAGCCGAGCGAGAACGATACGAAGCTCGCGACGGATGCAAAAAGCGGGAAATTTTTTCCGGCCCCTTTTCCTGACAAGTGCGAGAGGGAGAAACGAGTTCTGGGTACAAACCGGAAGCGAATGTTTCACTTTTTGCTACGTCGATAAAACGAACGTCGTATCGTAATGTGTGGACTGTCTGGAAATGTTTGACAATTATTTTAATATTTCCGCAAACTTGCGTCACCGCAACTTGATTAAAGCTTCTTTTTTATCGGTGTAGCAATTGAGCGCGATTAAACCTACATCGAAATGCTCAAAAACGCAAAACAAGGAAACGTTAGAGAATTTCATGCGCAATATGTTGGCAAAAGTTACATCTATTTTATTTCTTTATATACTACTTTATATTTTTAATCATAAAATTAACGATTTTGTAGAGATAATAAATCGTATGATCTTAAAAGCTTGAAATATTATATGTGTCTCCTATAAATTTTTAATCTTTTATTATTTAATTTATATTTTACGGAGACAAGTGCAATGAAAGAAAATAACTTTATTCAGCGCTGCGGAAACGACTAAGATTTGTAAGTGATAACATAAAGCTTAATGCTACATTTAAGTGAGCGTAAAACTTATGCGGCAAGCGAGAGTAATATGCATATATTTATATGTACATATATATATATAAAATACCGTCTATATATTTAAAAATATATTCTCGAATTCGGCGAGAAAAGAAAGCGTTCGATGAGAGAAGAGACATTGTACATAGACATAGCGTTGAATAGCAATGAGCGAATAAATGCAAATTATTCCGTGGTCTGTTCGAAAAATTTAATTAGAGAGAACTTCGCGGCAGTCGCAAAAGTACCCGATGAATCTTAAAAAGCGATAGTATCCGGGTCTCCGTTGAATTTCATAATTACGAAGTTTCCAAATTTCATTATTATGCGAAGAACAGGAGAACTGAAAAAGAGAAAAGAAAGAGGAGAGAGAGAGAAAGAGAGATATATGGATACAGCTTATTTCATCGATAAGCAGCGAGTTATGTATTATATAATGTAATATATAAACGCATCACAGAAATATTTACGTTATTATGCATCTGCATCAAATTATACTCTACATATGTAAAATTACTAGAACATTTTACGCATATAAAATTTAATTTATATTAATTTCAAAATTATTTACTAGATATTAAATGATAGCGTTGGATATAAATACTATATTTATCTAATTATTCTTTATCTCAATTATTTCACAATCAGTTGTATAATAGTTATTATAGATGTATTTTGGAAATGTTTAATAAATAATTACACATATTTGAATTAATATTGACGTTCAATTATTCAAATAATATCTGAACAACTCTTGTATAGAACATTATTATTATTCAACTAAATTATTTAAATGAAAATAATTAATAATTAATTAATTAATAATTTAGCTAATTTTTATATATTGATAGATAAAATTATTTAAAGAGCAATTAGATTGTTTTAAAAGTATTATTGAATAATACTTTTTTCATTTTGACTTATATAAAAATTAATGTTTCAATTTTGATTGAATATTAATAAAAAAAATATAACATAAAGGATTTAATTTCAAACATCTTTTCGATTTTAAAAATTATTTGGAGCATTATGAAAGAAAAGGAGTACTTACATTTTTCGTTGAGAAGATATGGCACAAAATGCAACAGCGCCTTGGCACTTTAAATGTTACGAAACTGTGAAATTCTGGGTTCTGGCAAAAATGAACGACGTTTTATCGTACTCTTCTTTGACGCATCGCGATATTTTGGCAAAATCGTTGATCGTGCAATATAAACAGTCGCTTTGCTTGTGGCTTTCGTGAATAGAACTATTGTGGAAAAACTGGAGATACAGTCGAAAGCCATCCAAGGCTCGAGAAAATGCGTTGCATCGATCCGTTGTTTATCCAAAGCTGTGACAGTGTTCCCGAGATCTGAACAAAATTTTCAGAGGAATTCCGGATGATCTCATCGAAAGATTCTGCACAGTTCAGACTTTTGGACAATCCGATGTGTTTTCGCTGGAAACGATTCACAATTTCTATTTTCTCTCTCTCTATCTCTCTCTCTCCCTCTCTCTCTGCGCATGAAACTATCCTCTATATTTCTTCTTACAACCAAGAAAAATATTTTTATATTTTGATGTAGCCAAACCTACATTTTATAAACTATAAACACGCAAGACATTCCAAGTATTAACGCTTATTTTAACAGTATTTATACAATAATAACAATAATACAAGTAACATTAATATTATATAAATATTTATGTCACGTTGCTTATATACAGTTTTGAGCAAAATAAAATATTTTATTCTTTTTATTACTGCAATTAAGAAAATTAAAGCTATAAAAAATTCACAAACACTGCTTTTTCTTTCACTCTCGTGTCATAAAGAATGAGAAAAGAGAAGCAAATAGGGAAAAAATAATTAGGAATGTCCCAAGGAGCCAATTACAGTAGAAAAGGTCGCGTAATATTATTTTGTACTAAGTCCGAGATTACATTTTTCAGTTTTTGTTCGAGGTACATTCTCTTCCGTATGATGTCTGTGTGCTATTATGTCCTGTGTGTACATTTACTCAGCAACAGTAATATTTTTCATGCTGCGAAATATCAGCCGACATTTTCCTCTCGGATTACAACGAATTATTTTATTGAACGCTTTGTTAACGGTAAATAATGATCCGGATATGCCGTATTTTATCCATGTTTATCGCTTGGGCGCAGCAGCACGCGCTTCCTCTATGTCCGCCACATTCTCGAAGCATGCATGTGCAGGACATATTCAACACGTAGCACGTATCGTGCAGCAGGCGAGGGACCCCCTTCGGAGCATTAAGTCGTCCTAACCGGCGAGGGTAACACCCCGGGCTAGCGTGAAAAGTAAGCTCACCAACAATAAAATGCTCTCACACGGCGTATAATTTCTTATTAATATTTACTATGGCTTTTTCGGGTGAATATGCTCTTTCGGAGTATATTGCTGTAGCTACAATAATTTTTACTGTTCAAAATTTATTAATAATTTATGCATATCTTGGAATAGTAAAAGGAACAAGTCTAGATATTTCTCCTTTAATTCACATTTACTTATCTAAAATATTAGCAAAAATTCATTATTTTATATAAAATTATCTACAATTAAGTATATAAACATATACTATGTAATTTTTTAAAGCGAGTAACAATAAAAATTTATCGATCATTTACGAATTCTCTGAATTGTATACTTGAAAGTCCATTGTATAATTAGCCGTTAATGGAAACTAAATGTAACCCATTCGCAAAGTGGTAAACAGGTGCAATGAAAAGGCAATCGCGTTCGATAAAAACCGATAGCTTTTAATGCGGCAGCTGTAATTGCCGGGCAAGGTAAATGAGGGAGTAACACAGCTGGAGACGTCGCGTTGCTAATCTGAACGGAATTAGAAGACGTCCGTGACCAGATACTCTTGAAATTACATCGGGTGAAACAATTCCCTCAAATCAGCGAGTAAACGAGGTATATCGTGCCCACGCTTACCCTATCTACCTTTATCTTATCGCGCAACGATAAACGAGTAATAACATCAGTAGTTGTTCGTACTAATGCCGAGCTGTATCTGTCGCGACCATCTCCACACGTACCCCTCTCTCTCTCTCTCTCTGTACGCGGTCCCTGAAATTTTCCTCGTACCATTATGTGGGAAGGTATCTTTCTGTTCCGTTTAGAAATTACCTCTGTAGAGAGATTACTGAAGGTACGGAAAAGGAAGTTACCTCTCTAGAATTTAAAAGGAAGGTGTAACATACAAAGTAACCTTTAACGATAATGCCGTTCTTTTTTCTTTAGGAAGACTACATTTGCTTATCTTTATATCTGATCTAAATGTAGGAATCTAAAAATCTTAGAATCCTGATCTTAGAAGCTCTTGGATATTTTCAGAGAGGGAGGGAGAGAAAAAGAGAGAGATTAGTTTACAAAAGTTTACTTAAGAAATGAGATAGTATGCAAATCTTGTTGCATTATGTATGAGTTTGAAAGTATAAAAAAATATGAAAATACTAACATATCTAAGTTATATGTTAAAAATCAAAGTCTGAAACGGTCTAGCTGGATCTTAAATGCTTGTATGATTCTTATGTGAATTTATATACTACGTATGTAGTCCCAGAAACGCTAAGCCTTTAGACTCCCGGCCGAGGTAATACTTTTCGTAATAAGAATTAATTATTTACAGATTTTAATATTTATTCAACATTATTAAGATCGTTTCGAAGATGCCAATAAGCATCAAAAATTTATTAAATTGCTAGTCAATTTAACTCGTGATATTACTACGATAGTTTAGTAAAGTTAGCATTTTCAAGATCGAAAAAATCATTTCGGCGCGCGTTTCTGGGGACTACATACGTAGTATAAAAATTCACACAAGAATTATACAAGCATTTAAGATACAGCCAGACCGTTTAAGGTCTTGATTTCTATAGTTTGTGTTATCACACATATACGGTCCTATAATATATTATATTATATGTTAGAGTAATTAATATTTAATATATTTTATAATTGTCATTTTTTAAAAGAGATTTTAAAAAGTTACATAACTGGAGATCCGTATTTTCAATGATAAGTGATTTAGGTAATTGCAATGTACATAAATGGCAAATTTTAAGGGAATTATCGAAATCCATATTAAAATTAACGTATAGAACATGGCAAACGAATGACAAACGCAGCAGGGGCTTTAATTTGATTCTTATCAGTCGGTGATATATTACGTAATGGCCGACAATTCGCACGGGACATTAGTAATTTTCGGTACAGCCTTCTTTGTTTTAGTGCACATTGCTCGTACACAAATGCGACCGCGCACAATTGCAACCGTGCAATGCATGAGTCACGTGCGGTCCATTGCGCATTTCCATCACTGCAAAAGCCAGGGTGTAACCCCACAGAGCCGCAACGTTATCGTGTCTGGACCGTGGCGCATTCTCAGCCACAAATTAAGCTAATCAAACAAAATAATAATGGCCGCACAAAACAGGGTGCTGGAATATCCCGCGGTTGTGCAGAATGTTTTGGCCGCATAAATACAAAGGTGATTATAGTGAGCGATAAACGTACACTACTGCAGCGTGGGAAATCTGTTCATTGTATAGTTCTCGATATCAAAAAATAAAACGTAATGTATAAAATGAATGTTTTATTAATAATCTTTGGTAATAAGTAAATTAATGTGAGAGATTCTTAGAAACAATTAATGTTCTCTAATAGAGCGTTTTATATATATAGTATTACTGGTATTACTTATAAATCTATATAACTTCAAAAATGTTTTAATGTAGATAATATTATCTCTGCATTGTATATTAATTCATTTTAAGTTACGATAACATATTTCCTCGGCCAGAGTTTGAACATCCGTTCGATATTCCACGTAGGATCATGGCGGGAGAGAGGTGCGACTATATACTCTATATACCGTAGAACAGCAAATTCGGCGGTCATTAATTTATTCTGTAACTAGGTATTCGCGAAAACCTATATCCGGGGCCTGATGGATTGTGTATACCCAATGGTGTGCATACTTCCCTTCGATCTATAGGTTACCCCTTCGCCACAATTAATGTTTGTAGATAATAATAATTAACAAAGGTTATACATATAACACCAAAATTAGCATTTTAAAATCTATTGATATCACTTTCAAATAATATCAGATTATCTTAAAAAATATTACGTAATTAAAATTTTATGATACAAAAATAAGTTTTATTTATTATACATAAAAAAATATTTAACATTATTTTGCTAGAGAATGAAAGAGAATATTTAGAGAATTTTTTTTAATTATATTAAAAAATTTATCTTAAAAGAATAAAAGATAATATTTTTTCTATTACTCTTATTTATATTTAATTACCAATTTTATAATTCTATTGGTAACATTTTTTTTAATAATTATAGTCTTTTCGAGGATAAGAATATTTAAATGAAAGCTTCCCTCTGACTGTTAATTAGTTTGTATCGCTATTTAGTTTATATTGTTATAATAGTTTATAATCGAGATACGTAAATTGAACAATAATAGAATGTGTATGTATGTTATGTAAGCGGTGAAAATTTGACGGCAAAATTGTGCATGCGATAGTCTATACCGATGGTGCAAATGTAATTGCACAGCTATCGCAGCCGCAAGATAGGAAACCATAAACATCGCTCGCGCTTCCGCCGAGGCGTCGACCATTTTGGAACCGCAGCAATATAATTTTCCAGGAAGCGAAATGGACTATGTATCATGACTGGATAAATACAAAATGTATGTAATTCCAAGTCGCTTTTATTTTGAAATGGAAATAATTTCATAAATAATTCTTAATTTGCGCATTGGCATCATCGAACGTTGCGTTTCCCTGATATTTCTGATTAAATACTGATTGCATAACGTGCCGCGATATAAAATAAATATTTGTATGAGATTGTATCGAAGCTTATATCGTATTACATTACTTAAAATGTTTTGCGAGTAAATTAATAAGTTCGTTACGTCCCGTTCATCGCGAATAATAATATTATATTTTCCTCTCGCTATTTCTCTCATTGATAAAAGAACATTAACATTTAATATTTAAAACGCTGAGTAATACGATATACAGAAGCAAAAAGTGTATTAATAATAAATTTATCTATATAATATTATTTAGGTAAACAATATAATTTATACATAAATATGATAGAGAATGCCAATGAACGGTCAAAGATTTTAAATGTTTCAAATAATACAATATATATATATATTGTTTATTAAACCGAAATATTTAAGATATATTTTGTTAATTTTAATATAATTTAACTTATTGTCACATCGCATTATCGCATCATATATGATCCATTATATTATGACGTGTTAATCCAGATACGAAAATATATTAACGATTCCGCCATTTCGAAAGAAACTTTACCAGAAAATACACTTGAGATATCTTCGCCTTCCCGTGAAGTTATCAGCCGGAACCAAACGACTCTCTTGAACAAGCAGCAAATACTCGTAGCTCGCGAAAGTGTTTCTTGAGATCAAACTATGGTCCTTCACGTTTATGATTTAATCGATAAAATGGCAAAAAGTCGACCGATCTTGAGCGTTATATAACTGGGCATTAGAGATAGCTTTCTTTTTGATGAAAAATTTTGAAACGGTTCTTTTTATAGAATTTATATTTTATTATGCCAATTGTACGTACCATTCATATTGTTAATTATAACGTATATTCTATTTGTATTCAGATTATTATAATTTACCGAAATTCTCTGATATAATGTGACAGGGTTTCCTTTGACAAGATATGTCATAGTGGTCTTGCGATATAGCTATCAAATCGCATATTATGCTATATTCAGTATATTCGTATTATGCTTGACATCCTATAAAATATGTTTCACCCTTTATTTGCGTGACAGACATCACAACAGTTGCGCATTCCACATTTTCTTACATGAATTAGAATTTTCCGACTTATGAATTAGAATTCTCAACGCATTCACAACGATTAACTTCATCCTCTTTCAGCCCAGTGATTTGAACCACGCGAGTTTCCGCCGCCGAAAATATAAATCGCAAAGTTATCGAACTTCGCAAAACCGCGACTTTTTTGTTTCATTTTTCATTCTACACTGAGAGTTACGTGGACTCGCACGCTCGATCCGCGCGCGGGCGTCGAACTCGCGGGATGTAGCGGAAGAGCTCATTTTTAACTTTCGTGAATGGTGGAGGAGAATAGAGTATATTTTTGGGCAGGGCAAAGTTTCAGGAATTTCTACTTCGGCAAACTCGATAGGGGCGGAAGTTCTGGAATTGAACTTCGCACTAAAGCTTAAGTCGCGGGTGTTCTCTTTTCGCTAATGCTGCACTTTTGGGTACAAAGAAGCAGTAGAATACAATACCGCGAAACAAAAATTAAACTTCGACGAAATAGAGATTAAGTTTCATACTACGTTTGAAACTAATTTCCAAGTGTAATATCACCTACTTACTATATTTATAATTTCTTCATATATTATTTTTTATTATTTTAAATATATGCTACATATTATACTGATGATTATTACGCATTTTAGTTAATATAAAGTATTTATATAATTTATTTGTTATTCCCTCAGAAAAAAGAACTGATTAGCTCTATCAATAACTGATGATACTGCATCAGTAATTGATAAAATATTATCAGTTACTGTATAAATAGTTTATTGGAGAACGCTCAGTTCTTTTTCTTAAGTATTTTCACAGCACAATATGATTCCTGTAAGACAAATCTACATACATATATAGATACGCTAAAAGATAAATATATTATTAGAATTGTCAATATTTTCCTCTTAATAGCTGCCGAGAAGCATGATATCAAAAAGCTAATGTCCTTTTACATCTACATAATATTATTTATTTCTACTTTTCCATTTGGAAATCGAAGTTTGTAGATTCGCTTCTAGTGAGCAAGCGGAATTCTGAAAATCGAAGCACCCGGAATCGAAAGGAGTAGCGATTTTGCATAGTATTCGCAAGGATTCTGTGATATATAGATAGTCCGTTCGTATGCCTCGCACGTTTGCTCATATTACATATGTATGACGTGCATTTTATCCATGCTGCAGTACACGAGCGTGTATACATGTATGTAATGTTACTGTCACATGATCGAATATTCGATGGTATTCTCGGTGAATCAGGGTCAAAATGAGGAAATATGCATCAACGGATAGTAATTCGTCGATATCCGACTAAATAATTTCCGGTAAAATCTGACTAACAAAATATGAACTATCATGTTTACATACTCCAGAACGGCGATAATAATTTCGTACAAAATAACATTGACAAACCTTTTTTTTTTTCCTTTCTTCATAAACGTCGTATTAGTAATTCATATTTCCGGGTAGCAATTTTAAAGTGTCTTCTTTCTTATATATATGAGAAAAAGATCATACAACAAAAAAATGAGTATATTTGCACAAGTATATTTTCGCATAAGCTCGAAATATTATTTGCGAGATTCAGTGTTAGTTTCTTTCTGAGAATTATATTACAGAAGATACCTTGTCTTTGTAGAGTTTCAATTTGATTACATGGTAATCAGAAAAGGCGGATAATGCGGAAAAGGTACATTTTATTGGTTATTTATGTTAAAAATTCTCTATCTCAGAATTGTCTAATATATTTACATAACGTACAGAGAAGAGAGATATTTGTTAAGAAATAAAATAAAGTTATTATACTACACACTGTTAGAAATGTTCTTAAATTTCATTAACTTTTAATGTACATT